>NW_020884875.1:1715894-1862538 GCF_003945725.1 Corapipo altera
GGAAGGGAAGGGAAGGGAAGGGAAGGGAAGGGAAGGGAAGGGAAGGGAAGGGAAGGGGGAAAGGGGAGGGAGAAAGGGGAAAAGGCGGAGGGGGATGGGGAAGGGGGAAGGACTATACATCTTGCCAAGCATTAGATTTTTCCATGTTCACCTGTGAGAAGTGAAACTTCTTCAAAAGACAGAGATTTCTCTTGTGCGATTAAGCAACTATAGAGTGCTGATCTATGAGAAACATGCAGACCACAATCATTCATTCCCAACATGTACAGCCAGCAGCAGGTTGCCTGCATGTTAGTGGCTCATTAGATAAAACAGTTCTAGCACATAAACCACAGGCAAAAGTGTCACGTCGCACCCACACCTATCTGAACCACTCGTGCTCCTTTAAGGTAAATAAAAAAATCTGCCTCAGTCAATGTTTTTTTCAGAAGTACCTTTGTTTACTTTTACACAACAAAACAGTCTATCTGGTAATGTGTTTAAATGAAGACATGGAACAAGAAATGGTAAACATGGATTTCTGTATCTCTTTGAAGATGGGAAACCATCTATAAGAGCTGAGTTTTAGTCACCTGGAGCTTATCGTCTCAAATAGCTATTGTAGACTATCCCTTCAGATGTAGTAAATTCTTGCAGCTGATTTTTGTGGTTGTACAGTAGATGAAAGGCTTTCAGAACAAATTGCATGACAAACATCATTCATAGAGCTTGATGTCAAATCCATCACTCATTGCCACAGTTATTGAAATTGTTTTCAAATATTTTTTTTAAAAAAACTTAGCTCCTTTCATCTTTGCTAGGCATTCACTGATCCAAAGATGCGGCAATGTACTTATGATTCATATACTTAATTGAGGTTTTGGAATACAAATTTTAGGTTTGTACATATCAGTCCTGTATATTTTTAGTAATTCTCATGGATAATGTAAATTACTATAACACTCCTGTTAATGTGGGGTGACAAAAGGGAGGGAAATGAGCTACAGGTATCCTGATTCATACATTAATAATAATTTGCCCTTGCACATCCAATTACAGTTGTTTGTAGCAACTAAACTAAACAGCAATTTTCAAGTGGTTATATAAAAATGACGTTATTCTTACAAGTATTTGTTAATAATAGATTAAGAGAGGTGGACTGCTGGAAGTATCTTTGCCTCGCTGGTGTTTGTGACAAAAATCCAACTTGTGCAGGAAGACATCCCCCTTGCAGCAGTGTTCCACTGCCTCTGAGCAGAGGAAGCAACATTTACAGACCTTGACCACTAACAGCAAATCAGATATCAAATCTGTTTCTCTTTCCAAAATCTCTATTCTCAGGCTTTCCAGCCCAACTAACTAATCAGTTCAAATCAGTTAAAGTTGTTTAACTCTCCATAAGTCCCCAGTGCTGGTATGTTCACTGTTGTTAGTTAATGTTTCATCAGCTTCCCATTCTTACCTTGGAACACAAAATTTCAGATGTTCCGTGTACATGAAGTGTTGGTAATTTTTATATTACTAAGAACATTTCAATAGTATTTAGGGCTACAGTAAACTTCTCAAGCTCTAGATGTTGGCTCCACTGTGTAAACAGGAAAGCATAGTTTTTTGATAACTTCCTATCTGAACACCATTTTCTCGTTTGTATGTGCGTATGAGTCAATTGTCAGGAAACTTCTAGATTCTGCATGTGTTTGTTAAAATACCACTTCTGTGACAGTGTAAACCACTGTCAGATAGCAAGGTGCCTGGGACAGATTCAGCACACCTACATAGGACACAGAGCTGCATATTTGTAGCAGAGACAGAATGTAACTGTGTGCTGTTCTGATTCCTGGTGCACTTCCCACCCTACATGCCTTGCTGCTGGGCTCAGCTACTTAGTTAAATCCAGAGTTCACATCATGGTTTTACATGTGTGAGCAATTTTAGAGAAAATAAAGTGAAACGTAAAAGTGCAAAGAAGTGCAAATGAAAAATTCTCAAGATTAAGAAGTCACTACTTTTGTTTTTTGTTTGGCCTTTCTGTGGTTTCAGAAAGGAGAAGACATGAAAGGTCATCCATTTCAGGTATTTGAATTTGATGGGCAAGTGGACAAAAAAAATGTTTCAGAAGGATCAGTGTGCTGGCAGGATTCATATTTCACACTGCAGGCTGAGTTTCCTCTCTGTGAAACGAAGCTACTATTTACTTATCTTAAAAAGTTAGATTTTGTGGGCTTTGTTATCAATATCTCCAAATCAGTATGCTGTAAACAGCTTGATTCCACTTTGTCTTTTCAAAGCATACTTTTGATGGTGCCTACATCCTCTTTACTGCGAGGCTGAAGGTAAGTGCAACAGACACAGGGAACCTGTGCAGCCAACCTGCCCTAGGATGGGGGATGGCTGCAACCTCTGCCTGCCTTCAAAACTGCACTTACCAATGCTAACACTTCAAATGAGCACCCAGTTCCATCTACTGCTGATCCTTTTCTGACTTTTTTTGTAGAAGGAAATCAGTACTCCTTGTGCATATTCTAAGTCCTGAATGAACGAACATATTATCTCTCCCAATTCTGAGCATTTCTCCAAAATGTTATGCACACATTTCCCCTTAATTACTGAATGGCAATCCACAGTAATGAATAAAACTGCCCCATGTAGCCCGATAGTTAGGCAAAGGAGCTGTGAAATGGAAGGACCATTATTCTGCATAAGAAAGTATGGACAGTCAATTCCAAAATAGTTCCTTAAAGTCAGGTGCAGAAATCCATTTCTAGCTACTCAAATATGTAGTCAACTATTTAGAGGTAATTAACAACTTCTAACAGATAAATGTAAGGTGTTGATCAGCCTTGAAAATCAAGATAAACTTTAGGTAACCGAAGGCTGATCATGGGACTTTCGAAAGCTTTCCAGTGACTGAAAAGTACAAATACTACTGAAATTATTTTTCCCCTCTTTTTAATTTATGACTTTAGAAATATTTTCCTAGAATTGAAGTTAAACTGGATGATACCACTTTGAACTTTTTTCTCAGTAATAATCAGAATGCTGAGAAATTTAAATGTAACAGCTGAGGAGGTGTGAAGCTGTGATTCCAGCTCCATTGGCAATGCAAATCCCTTTCCCCTGCAAAGTTCACTTCACATAAGCATACACAAATGATGAGTGCTTTAGCACGCAAAAAAGGGTGTTGACAGGAGAAGCCAACACGTGGAGCATTGGCAAGCACTAGAGATTTTCACTGGTAAATGTGATGCAGTTTGCATAGAGAATTATAATATTACCATGTACACATAAACATAATCATCTTGAACCACTAAGGGGTGTATCTGTGGCTGTGGAAGATCTCACTATACTCTCCTGATTCTCAATAGTTAGAGCATCCAGCAGTTAAAACTTCTGGCTTTCCCTCGAGTGTACTGAGTCCATGGAGGTAGGTTTAGGAAAATTTGCTGGATCTGAGACTCGAAGGGAAATGAAACATACGGGAAATGGAAATGTTCAAGGAAGGAAATGCAAATGCTGAAGCTGACCTCTTTTCCAACCTTAAGGTTTCTGTGGTTCTATTCTCCTATGGTTCTAGGGTTCCATGACATGGGTAAGTGTTTGAACACTGATATTGCACCCTAATTAGTGAGTTTAGTGTATTGTTACTGGAGCAGGTGGCAAGCCATGAGCACTCTGGTGCACATGCCTTCTGGGTAGCCCTGGGCCAGACAGCAACACAGGCTGGGTGTTTGTCTCAGTGTCTCTGTGTCTCACTTCAGTCCTGGCCTTTCCTACTCCTCACAGGGGCCAGAACCTGCTCTCCTTCTATGTCCAGGTGCAGATGGCTTCCTTCACTGCAACAGCTTGGCTCCTCTCACTGGCTGTGTTGTGGCAAGCAGAGACCAGAGGCTCCAGACCACGAACTGGTTTATGGTTTTCACCACCATCTCCTTGGGAAAAGAAGCATGCACTTCATTAATTCCCTTTGTACATGACCACAGGAAGAAATAGTGGACACTAACATTACCACTGTCCCGTCCAGAAGTCCATGGTCAGAGCCTTTTCTTTGTTTTCTAGTGTAGCTGCGCTTAGTACCTTATTGATCACTTGAACCTCGGGTTCTACCAAGTGTGCATTTCAGCAGCTGCTGTCTGTTGTGCTTTGGGTTTTTTTCTTTGGTTGTTCAATATTCAAAATTTTACTTTCCTCCCTATTTTTTTCTTTTTTTTTCCTTTCCAGCACGAGGCGATTTGGTGCAGCCTTAGTTTAGCAGAAAATATTCTGGCTGTGAACAGAAACACCTTGACCTGGTGGCTCCCATGGCAGTCATACTTAAGCTGCCCTGGAGCTGGGCTTGTGCTCACCTTGGAAAGTGAAACCAGGGGAGGTATGTGTGTTTCATGTTCTAACAAACAAACCTCAGGCCAAGGTCACTGAAAGGTTGGGCAGCCTTCATAACCTGCCAGCAATCCATGTTTATTGTTTTCACCAGCTTACCTTTCTTAAAAGGCCTAGGAACAGGTTCACAGGACTGTGAACAATTTCTGACTTAGCTTTCACATTTCCTTGACTTTTAAGGAAAAACTCCTTGCATATAACCCACTATGGAGTGAAAGCCAAGTTAAAAATTGTGTCTTCTATACAAAACTCAGTGCCATTCCCACAAGTCCAGACAGCAGTATGTGATTTTAATCCATACCCATGGTAAACAGTAAGAGCCAGCATATGCTTAATTTCCCTATATGCATTATAGTGGAGAGAAATCAGCTTTTTGTAGTGATAGAAAATGCTGGCTGATACTGTGAAAGACAGAGTGCAAGCAGGGAGCTGCTGCAGGAGCCGGGATGGGAGGGGAACTGTCTGGCCCCGCTGAGGGTCTGCAGGTGGCTGGCTCCTCCTGCAGCGCATGAACCTCTGCTCACTGCAAAGACATCCTACCAGGGGAATTGACATTTACATCTGGTTGTTGGATGGTCACTAGTGGCTTTCCTCAAGCCTCAGTACTGAGGCAAGTCCTGTTTAATACCTTTATTGATGATCTGGACAAGGGGATTGAGTGCACCCTCAGTCAGTTTGCAGACAACACTAAGTTGGGTGGGAGTGTTGATCTGCTGGGGGGAGGGAGGCTCTGTAGATGGATCTGAATTGATGGGTCAAGGCTGGATCAATGAGTCGAGGCCAGATGGAAAGAGGTTCAATAAGGCAAAGTCCTGGGTCCTACACTTGGATCACAACAACCCCATGCAGGAGTACAGGCCTGGGGAAGAGTGGCTGGAAATTTGCCTAGAGGAAAAGGACTTGGGGGTGCTGGTCATCAGCCAGCTGAACATGAGCCAGCAGTGTGCCCAGGTGGCCAAGAAGACCAGTGGTACGTGGCTTGTATTAGAAATAGTGTGGCCAGCAGGACTAGGGCAGTGATTGTCCCCCTGTACTTGACACCTCAAAATCCTGCATCCGGTTCTGGGCCCCTCACAAGAAGGACATTGAAGTGCTGTAGCATGTCCAGAGAAGACAACAACAAGGAGCTAGGGAAGGGTCTAGAAGACAAGTCCTATGTGGAGCAGCTGAGGGAGCTGTGGGGGTTCGGTTTGGAAATGAGAGGAGACCTCATCACTCTCTGCAACTTCCTGAAAGGAGATTGTAGCCAGGTGAGTGTTGTCCCCTTCTCCCAGGCAACCATCAACAGGATGAGAGGAAATGGACTCAAGCTGCACCAGGGGAGATTCAGGTTGGACATAAGGAAGAATTTCTTCACTGAGAAGCTGGTTAACATTGCAACAGGCTGCCCAGGAAGTGATGGAGTTGCCATCCCTGGAAGTGTTCAAGAAATGACTGAATGTGGCACTTGGTGCTATTGTTTAGTTCACATTGTCTGTGTTCAGCCAAAGATTGTACTCAGTGATATTGGAAGTCTTTTCCAATCTTAATGATTCTATGATTCTATAATATTGTTCAGGGAGGTGAATAGCAAACAAAAAGCTCCTTCTTGGCCTACACTGCACTCACAGCAAGGGACAGGTGCTATAACGCTGGAGGTGAAATCATCCCTTTATTTACAAGAAGCCATAACTTCAGGGGCAGTATATTTTGTGCCATGGCTATGTGTAGAGATCCAAAAATTGGTCAGGTCTCTTGTCTTCCTTCTCTCTGGGACACTGGCTCCTATTCAGGTGGTGCTGACATTGCACAGTTCCTGGTAAACTTCTCCACAGGCACCATGCTGGTCATGCAGAAGACTATAAGATGGGTGAGCTGTCCCACTTCAGGTCATTTTGTCCTGCTTTTTCTGCCCCTTCAGGCTCTGAGGGCTCTTGCACTATAATTTCCAACTCTCCTTTCATCTTTGTTCTTCTACTCCCTCCACTGTGGTCTGTTAAACCATAGTGCTGAAATTGAAAAGAATAATGACCCTTTCTTTGCTCATCAGAACCACTTTGGGTAATGTATTCCCTACTGACAATTTAAATTTTTAGCTATGATGATGTCCATTCAGCCCATGTTGGGCAGCCCAGGTAGGCAGACCAAGCAGTTGGAAGGTTGACTGCAGCTTGTAGGGAAGGCATGTGAGGAAGTCAAATTACACCACCGCGAAATTAAGCAATTAGTGTCCCAAGTGGATCTGACTATAATAGCTGCTTCACATTCCCAGAAGTCAGCTTTTGTATATCATCTGGTCAATATTTGCGCTCTCTCACCCCTTTCATTGGATAAAGCTCTGAGTTTATGAAGGTAATGGCTCCAAAATGAAGTTAGGTAAGGCTGTGGCCATGTAGTTCAGCAAGTGGTACCAGTAAATGCAGCAGTTGAAGCAGCTGTTGTGATCCAGAATTAATGTATAAGCACAAGAATATGAAGAACTGCAATGGTGACAATTTCCGTGCACACAGGGATTAGTGAGACTCTTACGAGAGTATCGTGTCTGGTTCTGAGCACTTCAGGAAAACCCTGAAGGAAAATCTGGTGTCAGGAAGACCTATCTCACTGAGTGAGAAGTTTAAGACCCTGTATTTAGTTTACTTGTTCAAAAACATGATAAAATGATAATTTCATTGTTGGCTGCAATTAACTTCATGAGAAAGGATTTCTGATAATTATTTTTATAAATCAAAGCAGACAAGATCTGCTCACTGAAAGTTATGTTTAAACAAGCTTACAGGTGTGCAGCAGTTCCTCTTCCAGCTCAGGTCCTGAGAAGAAGCAACATAATAACTCAGGCATCACAAATACACCTGATAAAGAGAGAGAGATATTCTTTGGACAATGTTGTGCTTCAGGGCAGACCGCAATAGGACAGTCTGTTCTACTTTATCAAACCTCAGGTTACATTCACAGCACACAGTGCAGCCTGTACTAGAGACAGCTCGTCTGGATGTAGGGAGTGAACAGCAGTGGTGACACGGCTGTGCTGACACACAGTCCTCTAGGCCCACCTCTCATGAAAACAGGTTGGGTGAATCAGAGCTGTATGCTAATAATGCTATATAGCTTTCATAACTAGAGGTGTATAGCATCTGAATGGTGGCTGTACCCCTAATGTTCATTGAACTGTGACATGAGAATACTGCTGGACCAGAGCGTGCAGTTTTCACATTACACTGAAAGCTCAGCCTAGCTCAGCCTATTTGGGAGCAATTTTTTTCATTGTACCCTTCACCCAGTTTTCCAATTCAGATAAGAATGCACTGAATCAGATTATATTCTTTCTTACACTCTCGGCATTCCTGTGGTGAAATTCCCTGTATTTCTTTGGTCATTTTGCTGATGTACCTCAATGTAAAGCAAAGAATAACTGGAAAGGCTTTTTAGTCCTACATTACTACACATTAGACACTCCACTGACACAGCAATCCCTTATAAAGAATTGCCATGTAAATGCTGCTGCTGCTGCTGCTATTGCTACTGCTAATAATAATAATGTGTCAGTCTTCTGCTGTGCTGTGGATTCCACACTCGAAGCTTTCCATTAAGCAGACACCATACTCTAGATTTCAGTCCTAGGTCACGTTTCATTTTTGTACATTGTTAACAGAGACCAATTTAATCCTCTACAGAAAGAAGGCACGACCAATTCTTCTCAGCTTGGGGGTTTAGACTGCCTTGATCAGCACAGAGGAGGAGCCAGTTAAAAATGAAACAAAAAATATAAAGCAAGTAAGAATGTGTCCCCTGGGGTGAAGCAGGTGGCCAACAGTTCTGCCTTATCTCGGAAGCTCATAATTTTTATTTCAATGGTTGAAGAGCATTCTTTGTTCCTTGCCCTGGCAGGAGCAGAGCAAAGCACTGCCTTGTTGGCCTTGCTGTGGCAGTTGTGAAAACCTTTTTTTCAGGAGGTGGCAGGGAAGAGCAGTTCTGCCCCTGAGCTTGACTGAAGAGAAACATGGAGCATGAGGAGCAGGGAGAAAATTTGGGACAGCAAAAGCAGCCAGCAGCAGGTTTTAACAGAGATTAAAAGAAAAAGATTTTCCAAAGGGCATGGAAGGAAGTGTGGAGCCTGTTGCTGGTAGCTGGGCTGAGAGCAAGCCTGAAGAATGGTCCCTGTTGGGACCATTCAAATACACTGGACAGTGTTTGAAATCTGATGGAGTCTCTTCTTTTGAATTGTGGAACCATCTCTGGGTAGTTTTTAAATGCTCACTGTAGCAATAAAATGACAATAAATCTCTGCATGCCAGCTCTGCCAGATGGGGTCCTGTCACATCTCACATATATCTCTCTGCAATCAATGCCTCATTTGCATATTTCTTTTTCTCTTTGCTAATCTCGCATAATGATTGGGGAGAAAATGTTTAGTTATTTTTCCCTGTTACAGAGATTTCCCTACCACCGTATTCATTTTTTAAAAGGAGGATAATCTTTCAGGTTGATCACATATATGTTCCTGTTGTTTACAGACATCAATCTAATGATATCTCAAACACTACTCCTATATAATTGGTATGACATAGACGTAATTAATTTTGAACATATAAACATCTCAGTGCACAAAATTTGGTCCAAACAAATCACATTAAATATGTATCTCTTTGTTACCTTTGATAATATCTGTTTACAATACTTATTTTCAGTTCCAATTTCATTTTCTTGTCTGATTTTCTCGGTTTCTCTACTTTCAAATAAGTTTTATACCAGAAAAGAGATTTTAAAACATATTGAAATATAAAAACATTTAAACTATCACTCTCCTTTGTGACCTTTTGTTATCTAATGTCTATCTAGTCCTCATTTGCTTAAGTATCACTAAATGTTTTATAAAAAAATCTTAGAAGTATTCTAATGAGTTCAAACTTACTGATGAAGCTACATTCAACCGTGACAAATTTAACCAATAAATTCTGTCATCCCTATGGCTAACAGTCAGCAGAGCTGTAGCTGTCTCTTCATTGCTGCCCACTAAGCCTCTAGAAGACTGAGATGTGCAAGGAAAAGCAAAGGGTATCTACAGTGATATTGAAGGTTGCCTTCAGTAGACTGATCCACTCAAATTGCGATCCAAGTTCATTTCACATCCACCTAAACAGCACAAATCTTGGTTTAGAAACCCATCATCCTCCTCAAAGCCCATCCCTGGAGGACTTGCCTCTCCCTGAAGGCTCGCTACAAAAAGGGGTGAGGACCCGGGGTCAGCATTCAAGAGCTGTAGAACAAAACCCATGGAAATGGCACAAGATGACAAACATTGACATGGCTGCTGTGCTGAGTGCCAACCTCTTGCCCAGGGTACTCAGCACAGCAGCCATGGTCCTTCCCATCCCACCTATCCCTGGCTCCCTTGGGCCCATGGGCACCCTGGCTTTGCCACAACCACTTGTGTTTGACACCAGTTGTTTTCCTTGAAGTTTCAGTTTCCATTGTTGTCCACCTTCCTAACTGCAGGAGCTATTACTGGCAGTACTTGCATACTGGACTGTGCCCAGCCAAATGTGGGTCATATGCTTGCCCAAGTAGGAAGGAATGGGAGAAGTAATGGGTTGCTGCCACACTCACTGGGTGCACACTGTCCCTCTCTCCTACTTACCTAGTGGTGGTGAAGCCTCACATCCAGAGCACATTAAACACTGATATTACAAATGCTATTTCACATTCATCATGCTCTTTCATACATGCCACCAGCCTCAGCTTCTCAAGATGATTTCTGTCCATCTGTTCTGTTTTTATAGGGACATGGCATCATGTTGCCTCTGTTTGCTCCTTCCCTTTGTCCTGTTTGTTGAGGTCTATGCCTGTTTTTCATCTGAAGCTTACGAAAGAGTCCAGGTCTGAATCATGGACTAGTCATACATTGGAACTGAGCCTCCTACATTCCCTTGGCCTTTATTTTTGGAATGGGGTCTGCATGCTAGAACATTATGGCTAAATATTAAATAACCACAGCTGTCATGGACAGATTCTTAAAGAAGGTATTCAGATGAAACCAAATCAGTTTTTAGTAATTCTCATTTTTAAACTAAAGGCAATTCTAAAACCAAATTCGTTAAAAAGAATGAAAATTCAAACATTTAGTTTAAAAGTTGCAAGCATCAGAATGGAACATTTTACAGAATTAAAATACATTCACAAAATACTTCACTGTCACCAAAATGACAGAGGTTTGGCCCAACATTGCGCCTGAAAAATGTATATGAGCAGTACTGGCAGATGCTCTCCTACCAGATTTCAAAAGTGAGTAACATATCTTGCAGTAGTTTATGTTTCTTTCAGACCTAAAACAAATAATGTGAAAACAATCTAAGCTTTCATGTCTTTGTGCTTTTACTCTGATTGATGTAGAGAACAGCAGAAAATATCCTGAGCACCCTGAAGACTTAGAAACTAGCAAGCAAACAAAAGAAGCCCAGAACTGTTAATATGACTGTTCTCTTTACTGCTGTTGCTGTACTGGTTACTTAGGGAGAGGGGTTTCTCAGCAATTCACTGCAGTGTCTGCTCTTGTGCTTGTTCACTCTCTCCACCCAAGACTTCAAGTTATGTTGTCCATGGCTATGTTGCCTTAAGCAATACTGGCTCCCACATAATGCTGCTCTTGGGCCAGCAAAACACTTCTTACAGCAGCCTCAGGCCAACCCACAGACCTTCAGCTGAGGAGCTGTCAAGAGATGACTCCAGCGCAGAGAAGAGCAGAGAAGATACGTGGAACAAAGTTTACAAAGCAGTTTAGAGAAAGAAATGTCAGGAAGCAACAAAAAAAGAAAATTCTGAATCCTTTTTCTTTTTGAGGTAGAAGTCCTCCTCCTCACATCTGAAGCTTACAGGCAGATTTCTGCTTCCTGACATATCTGGTTAAAAAAATAAAAATCTAAGTATGGCATTTGAGCATACATGTAATACAAGTTCTAATAAGATTCTGATTTATTACTTGCCTTAACTTTTACCAAACTCTTTGCTAACAACAACAATAGAAAGTAATACTAAACATAGCAACCTCCACATTTTTTAGTCTTAGGCACCAATCCTGTCTCCAGTGCTGCAGACTGGGATGTATCTGGAGGACCCGATCCGCTTGTCTCCAACAGACATCCTGGGAACTCCCTGAACTGGAACATTTGAAAAGCATTGTTGGTAGAAGCAAGGGATCTACTAACTTCATCTTTCTAAATAGATACTGATAGCAGATTTAAATTTAGCATATGTGCAGAAGCCTTTTGCATTTTTTTGGAGACAAAACAGAATAAAAAAATACTTTTTTGTCCTCAGGAGAATAAAAAATAAGTGAACAAAAAAATAAGTGAACAAACAGTATGAAAGGCAAATAGAAATGCTAACTCATAGATGACTTGCCTAGTTAGTAATTTTCAATAGATGTAACAAAGATGATAATCCAAGAAAGCATTGGATGAAGTACAGGTAGTTTTGCTGGACCTTCAAAATCATCTGTTTAAATTGGAGGGGTTTTTTGTTGTGAGTTGGTTTTGTTGTTTTCGGGTGGTTTTTTTGTGGAAACTTGAACTAAGAGGCAGAAGCAGTGTAAATGTATTGCAAGTGAAAACTAATACAGCTTTCTTTTAGCGTCTCCTGGGCACTAACCCTTCAGATGTCCTAAGATTTAGACTCTCAAAGATTTCATTTCCTATTTCCTGGGCATTAGAGGAAGGCAACAAGGTGAGACGAATGAACTCAGATATCTCTTAGAAATCAAACAACTTCTGAAGCAGAGATGCAGAAGTAAAACAAAATGTACTTTTGCTTCAGGGTTTTTCTCTACACTAGTTTTGTTGGTTTTTTCTTTTCATTGTGGTCCCTTATTTCCCTACCCAGACAAAATGCAGCCATGACAACATGGAAATCCCCTGAGCAGTACAGTTCTGATAATAAGATTGTTCAGGTTCAAGAAAAATATTATGTCTGAAAAGACTCTTAATTTGCTCCAACTGAAACAGGAAAAAAGAAAAAAAAAAGATCAAAGCGATAGCCCACTCAATTTAAAACAAGACAAATTTAAAGTGAGAAGGTGTCATTTCTGGATAGCGGTCAATTTGCACAGGAGAGCCCTCCTTTAAAGACATTTCTGGCTGAAAATTATGTAGAAATTAGCCTGAGGGTTTCTAGAAGAATACAGTATTGAAGAGTATGAAGAAAGGTGTTGAAATTCTTTACTAAACTTCTCTAAAGCAAGCGAGGGGTAGGCCTTAGTGATGTAAAGTCATGGGGGCCCAACCTCACTAATTCAAGTTTGGCTGCAATGAGCTTGGATCAATCACAGAAAACCTGGGAGAGAGAGACGAGGACAAACTCCTGCTAAAGTTCCACCAGCTGACTCAGAAAGGGAGAGTTTCTTGGATGGATATTATGAGAATTTGGCAGTGACCCAAATAATTCTGTAGGTGAAGTCAGTCTCTTGACTGAGGGTCAGTCAGGCCATGGTGGTGCCAGTGTCAGTGGCTCCGTGCCCCCCACACCATGTCCAGCTCCTGCTCTGCTTTGTGTGGGTGGTCACTGTGGCCTGGCAGGTCCCTCTCCTGTTTGTGGATGGGAGGTATCGTAGAGGTCTGCCAAGCAGATGTCTATCCCTGCCACGCCCTGGGCTCTTTTTAAATTCAGTGGAGAGAAATAAATATATTTCGAGGTTTAGACTTCATCTTTTTAATGTCTATTTTGGCATGAGTTGAATCATGTTCTTCACTGGCCAGACAGAGGTGCAGCATGAAGAGTTCTAACATAGCAGGACACCCTGTAAATGCCTGCACACTGGCCAGTGAACCCAAATCCATTCTTCTGCGTCTACCTAGGCTTAGTGCAACTTCAGGGAACACTTCAGTGGGGAGCCCCAGGGTCCTACCACAAGGGGCTTGATGCAGATATTTGAGATGCCCATCTTCCAGGCAGTCTTCTTGAAATCTTGTGGAAAGGGGATAATTACTTCCCATTAGAAAAGGGCAGTGGAGCCCAGAAGCAATACCTTGACAATCCACTGCCCCCGGCTTCGGGTAGCAATTGACATTGCAGGACAGTCCTTGATGTTCTGGCAAGGCCACTCTTCTGGACATGAGTCCTGAACTTTCATCACTTTGGTGAGCATTTTGAATTAGTTGCTTGAAAATGGGAAAGCTGATGTGGCTTCCATATTGAGCCTTCTTATTGTAATGTCATCACTTTTCTGTTTGCTTGGGCACTGTTACTAACTTTGCCCTCAGTTTCCTTTATGCCTCCAACCTAAAGCTTTTTTTTGGTGCAGCCAGGCCTGTGCCATAGCTTGCTCTTCTCTTTCAGGTCTTCAGCTCACTTGTAGTCAGCCACATCAGTCAGCTGTGTGCACGGCTCTGCTTTACGATCTGGAGTGCGTTGGTGTTTACAGCCACAGAAAGTGTGCAAAGGAAATATTTAACACCTCTTTATCTCTCACTTTCTGCCTTTGCTTTGTCCAAAACCTGAATAAATGTGAGATGCGCCACTTTGTTCTCAGGAGCCAGGTTTTGCAGGACTAGTCTTTTAAATCACAGCTTTTCTGGCTCAGCACTGCCTTACACGGAACTTCACAGAATCACAGCAGGTTTCAGGCTAAAAGGGACTTTTGAAGATTATCAAGTCTCAACCCACCTGCCATGGGCAGGGACACCTTCCACTAGACCATGTTACTCAAAGCCTCATCCAACCTGACCTTGAACACTTCCAGGGATGAGGCATCCACAGCTTCTCTGGGCAGCCTGTGCCAAGACTTCATCATCCTCATAGTAAAGAATTTCTTCTCTATGTCCAATCTAAATCTATAAAGTCTCCCTGGAGCCTTCTCTTCTCCGAGCTGAACAACCCCAACTCTCTCAGGTAGTCTGCACAGGAGAGGTATTCCATCCCTCTCATCATCTTAATGGCCCTCCTCTGGAATTGCTTCAACATGTCTGTGTCCTTCTTATGTTGGGAACCACAGGGCTGAATGCAGTACTCCAGGCAGGATCTCAAAGGGTAAAGAATCAACTCCCTTGAGCTGCTGGCAGTGCTGCTTTTGACCAATAGTTAAAAAATAAACAAAAGCAATCACACTTAATGTTTCATACCTGGAAGATTTTTCTTCCTTGGACCTGTGCACCTCTGTGGGGAGTAAAGTGCAAGGGCTAAACCATGCACTCAGGGAAACCAGCAGCACAAATCACAGTAGCTGAGTCAGAAGCACTGTCCATGAAACATGCTCCCTTCTCGCTGGATTTTACCAGGTTTGCCCAAAGAGGTTGACAGGCCTGATCCAGAAGGTCCTTAGTTTTGAAGTGGGGAAGCCAGTTTCAAAGTAAAAGCTCAGTGATTATCTTCAAGCTGGCTTCCTGCCCTCTGCCACCAGCCATCCTCTGCGTAGGCATGTTTACATTTCCCCTCGCCTGAGGTCTCTCTGTCGGGCCGATAGGTTTGCTCAGCGCCGGGTATAAAGGCAGTGGGTGCGGGTTTCGCACACACATGCACTGCACACATGCAGGCTGCTCAGAATGACACAGCCCAGTACACTGTTGAGCATTTTTGCCATGTTTCTTCACACCACATTTGGGGAAAGTGGTTGCACCTCAGCAGACGGTGATGGTGAGTCATTTCATCTTCATCTTTCCACTCCTGGGTGATCTTGAAAAACCTCAGTTAAGAGTTCCAAAATGCAACTGCTGGGTTAAATATGTTAATGTTTTAACTTCCAGTCTCTCTTTCAGTGCCAGAACTTGAGGTGGAGGTGGAGCTGGAGGATACCTATTTAATTTTATCCCCAAGTCTGCTGTCCTTACAAATCCATATGAACTGAGGGAGATCATAGCTGTATGCACAGGGCATGCAGGGTCAGACCTGTTAATCCTCTCTTGTTGTATCTAGTGTTCATGTGAGGACATATGCCTGGGAGCAGGAAACCACTTCACCCTTCTGCAGCTCATGGTCACTCTGAGTTGCCATTGGAGAGGGGTGAGATTCTGGCCTCTTTTTCTCTTGGCAGTTTCCTCCAAATAAAATGTCTTCATGTAACTCAAACTTGACCGAAACTGTTCCGCTCTAAAAGCCAAACCTTTACATTTTCTTTAAGCCGTTACATCAGGTATGATCTGAGGGATAGTTTCAGTCTCCCTCCTAGTACAGCTGATGCAGCAACTCAGCCAGGGGGTTCTCACAGGCCATCACTAGTAGTCTTCATTCCTTACTCAGCAAATAATTATAAATTATTGTAGATTTCATTATCTCATTTAGAGAAGTGAAAATTATTTAGCAGCATCAAGATCAAATGCAAAACTCTAAAAAGTGGCAATAAAACTACTGTTTCAGGCTGCTGTTCCTTTTCTCAAAAGGGAGATGAAAAATATGATTTAGAGATTCAGTCCCAGATCTGCTAAACTTTTATTTGTCTGATACTAAACAAACAGCAGTGACAGAGTTTGTGCACTATGCCTGAAGGACATGGACATTTGCTAAGTAGTAGTTTAGAGCTCCATTGTTTGGGGACAAAAGAGTTTTTGGTTTTTAGAAAGAGAATGGCTGTGTTCCTGTGAGTTAGGGAATCTCATTTTTCCCTGGGTGTCCTGTGCTGTACATGTAACATATGTGTGTGTAGACAATTGTACATATATACATAGATAAGATATGCATGACAGATTTTTTAATTAAAAGAAAAGAGGGTCTGGCTCAGAACTGCATCTAACCACCTTGGGTTTTTTATTTGCCTTTTATCCATACAATCTGCAGCTGCTTAGAGGCAGCTTTGGCAAGCAGCTATGGTGATGAATGTTCAATGCTAGTGATTTATTGTTGGTGTCACTGAAATCTCCAGGGCTTCCCAAAAGCAGATATGATCAGACCTTTACATGTTTTGTCACTATCTCCAGTAAATCATAATTTACTTAGAATTAAAGACAAATAGATTCAGAAAATCCCTACTGAGCAATTACCAGCTTTTACGATTTCTTTATGAATCTCCTAGGTTTGGCCAACAAACTAATCAATCCAGGGTAAAATCACCCTGGTAAAATCGACAGATGCTCGATTTTCACTCTTTGCCTTTCTGACTCACCCCACCTTCTGACAAAGTGCCACCCACCAACTTGGGCATGAACTTACACTTATGGGTGCTCTTATGGGCAGAGGAGGGAAAAGCTAATAATGGCAGCACTTGTCTTCTTCTCCTCTTTTCTGAGCCTCCCAAGCACTGTCCCCCAGCCTGGCAGAAGTGGTGGAAGTCCCCAAAAGGCCTGAGAGAGCTACAAGCAGAGCTAAGAAAGGGAAGCCAGGGAGGGGCAGGAGGGCACGGGTAGGGGGAGCGGGAGGCAGCAGGTCTGTGGGCTGTGGTGTCCCATGGCTTCAGTGGTCCTGCTACCCACACTGGAATGGTTTGTCCAACCCACATTGAAACTGTTGTGATTAAAATGAATTCTGTCTGAATCACATCAGCGCTAAAGATCCCACATTATTCTGTCCATGGAGAAAGTCACTTTGTTGACTTTGGAAATTTGGCCACTGATTCTTCAGTGCTTAACAGTGCCTTCAGTTTCACACTTTGTTGTCAGTCCTGGCGGTTTTAGAGCTTGAAGCTGAAGCATGTCCATAGCCTCTGCTAACACCCTTGGTAAAGGCTCCTGAGATTCCTGCTGTAGTTCAAACTATCCTGTTGGATGTTGTCCAAAGCCATTTCTGTGAAGGACCTGTCATGGCTGTAGCTATGATAGCAGCTTTTATCCCAGCAGAATCATTCCCTTCCAAGCCCTGCCTTGATTTCAGCAGAGCTGGGCTCATGGCTCTGCCTCATCTGGGCTTCTCAAGGCAAGTATTGTAATCTCGTAAATTTTTAATTGAGTGGAGAGTCCTTAGTGGCATGAGTCATGTCAGAGTCATCAAAACCATTCACATAGCAAACACATTTGCACATGGTGGTTCTGAGGTTTAGGGAAGAATTATGACTGAAGATGCATGCATACTTATGTCAGACAAAAAAATTAGTCAGCCCATGGAAAAACCATAGCAGAAAACACACTTGAAATTGCTTACATCACACTATTGATGAGATTTAATTACCATATACTCTACGGTTAGTATGTTATTTCCATGAATAAGGAACCATGTAATCACAATGTGGAAGTTCGGTGTAAAAGAGGTAAAGTAAGCTTTCCTTCCAGTGTGACACCAAAGCTGTGGTGTGTTGGTTAAGCCTTAAATGGTTGTTTGACCTGCGAGACTAAATCTTTATTTTCATTTTGCAACCAGCCTGATAGAGAATGAATTCCAATTTCTGTAACTTTTCAACAAAGGAGGAGTGGGCAGCTGAAAGATTTTTTTATGATAAGCCATTTATTAATAGGATGATGAATTAATTTATTAAGAGGATGATTATCTGTTTTGTGTATTTTTGTAAAATCTGGTTTATGTATTTTGCGTATACAGAGAGCACCAAGCAGTCTTATAGAAAGGAGGATTAGTCCTCCTAATCTATAAGTTTTAACATTGCCTGGAGTATACATTAGCAAGACTCCTGGCAGTTGCAAGTAAAATCTCAGGCTTAAAATGTGACATAACTGTGCATGTCAACTTTGGGTGTGTATATATCTATATGAAATATGGGGGGGTTATCCATTTTACACAGATTCATTTGAGCTTACTTGTTATCTCACGAGTTTTGAATATAGATACATTTATATGCCCGCATTTCTACCCACAAATACACAACTCTATGTGGTACAGGTTTCTGTACATGTATGCCCGCCCATGTAGCTGCATTGGACAAGACTCTCAGCTGTGTGAAACTGCTGCAAGGCTTACTCTAGAGTTGTGCTGACTTCTGTGTCTCTCTCTTGAATACAATGGTCAAATGCTGAGGCTTTCTGTGCTGCACAGGTTCTCCCTTCAAAGCAGCAACACTGGTAAAAGACACTGCATTCCTTGTCCTTCAGGGAGATTTGGGCTCACAGAACTGAAGTGAGAAGACCAGTAATAATTTCTCAGCACTGGTTGCTCATGGCGACAAACGGCACTAAATCTTAGCTCACAGGGCATAGATCTGCCTGTGGGTTCTGCATTAGTGCAGCATCAGATGCTCCCATCCCTTCTGCTGCCCATCTTGGGTGCTAGTGGCAGCAGTCTCCGTAGCCTCTGCCTGAAGTGCTTTTTGTGTGTTACTCTGCATTCCTGAGTGACTTTTGAATTTCTTCTCTTACTCAAAACCCCTCAGATGCAGCTCAGCTCTGAGGTCAGAAAGAAGCACTGCTGATGCTCTTGACTTACATTTTAAAGCAATCAAAAAACTCTCCTCTGCTTCCTCCCTGCTGTCAAACCATATGGCTTTTGGATCTTCAGATATGCTTCCATGCTAGACAAGGTCTGGGTCTCCCTGCACACTGTCAGGATTGTCCAGGGTTCATAGGACATCACAATTTGGACTATAAATCACAGTATTTGAAGAGGTGATCACACCTCAGTGATCCAATTGGATTACAGCAGAATTGACCATCATTTTTTCTGGGAGGAATTCTACATTGGAAACATTTCAATGTTTCAGTATTTCCTTGTTGTGTTTGTGAGTGTGAGTCACTGATATCCTCAGAGCAGACAGTGATAGGACAAGGGGGAAGGGTTTTAAACTAAAAGTGAAGATGTTTAGATGTTAGGAAGAAATCCTTTACTCAGAGGGCAGTGAGGCACTGGAACAAGCTGCTCAAAGTAGTTGTGGATACCCCAGATCTGGAAGTGTTCAAGGCCAGTTTGGAGCAACCTGGTCTATTGGGTGGCATTCCTGTCCATGGCAGAAGGGTTGGAATGAGATGATTTTTAAGGTCCCTTCCAATCCACTCATTCTCTGATTCGATTCTTTTCTCACTGCATCAGGTGCCTCACATGGCAAGGACATATATGAGGAATGGGTAGCAGAACACTGAGCGGGGGATCAAGCATAGTCCCTGGACACAAGGAAGAGGTTTATGTGAAAGAAGACAGAGGCATTCCTGCCCCAAGGATCCACTCAAGGGGTCATGGCAATTACCCTTTTCTCATCCACTCTGCTGTGGTGGATGAGATTTCATGAAGTGAGGCTGAAGTTGCAGTTTCTGCTGGAGAGGACTTCTCTCAGAAGCATCAGTGTTTGCGTCACTTATACCTCTCAAGTGTAGGACTCAAGACTTATGCTCTTAGTCAAATCATGATTGCGTTATTACTCATTGAAGAAAATTGGCAGGAAACCACGCATTCTGGCAGCAAGTCTGAGCTTTCCCTCTTGAGCCCAAATTTGTGACATTTCAGAAAACTGTTCAGTACAATCAAAATGGGGCTTAGTTGCCTCATGGCACCAAAATACTCTTGCAAGTGGGTGGGCTTCACTGTCATGGAGGGAGAGCAACCTTGGAAGGTGCAAATGGATTTAACTTCATTTTAAACAAGGTTTTTTTTCTTCTTGCTAAACAGGTGGGTTGATCCTCTTCCTTTTAGGCAATCACATGAAGCAACACCCTCCTATACAATGCAGCTGCAAATCAAATACACTCTCAGGTTTGCTTCAGTAACATCCTGTGAATCTCTCCTTAGGGACTCTTGGAGACGATGAACCAGACAATTTTGACATTGATTGCTTCAGCCAGCTGGACATTAAGGATCCCTTTAGCAGCCTGACCTGCAATTTTACTGAGCTGCCTCCTCACAACACTAACTATACCCTGTCTCTGTGGTAAGTGCTGTCAGTCTGTCCTTTGGTAAACTTCTGGGAAGTGAAATCCTGAGCACTAGTGAGTCATGTTGCCACATGCTGGGAAACAGGGACAGCAGAGCTAGACAAAATTCTTATTCAGACTGTTTTGCCAAGTTTGAATACTATATTCAGCAAGGAAGAAGAGTTTACTGAAACAGAACATAACTCTCTTATAAGAAAAAAAAAAGAACTGGAAAGGTCTTTAAAGGGGATTATAACACCTCCAATAGTTCTATCTTGCCTCTGTTGTTCTGGAACACCTGTAATTATGAATGCAGCCCAGCATGAACTGAGAACTTTTTTATTTAAATTAAATGATATTTGAAAAAACCCTCAAACTTAGCCTTTATCAACTGAAAAGTAAAAAATGTTTGTGAAGACACAGATCCTTACCACAGGAAGTTCTTTAGCAAGAAGGTTAATTTTCCACATCACAGGAAATGTCTTTATCTAGGCTAAGACTAAACTAAGTTATTGTCTTTGGACACACAGACATGCAAAAAGCACACTAGAACAAGTATGCAAAACCCCAACAGTGACAACACTAATCAGTCATCTCCACTTCTTATCCAGGCCTTGAAACTCTTTCCACCTTTTTTTTCACTGTTCCACCTACCTGAAGAAGCTTAAATTTTGTTTCTTTAGCATACTTCTGCTCTTCCCTTTTCCTGAAAAGGAAAGTTCTGTGACAGCAAGCAAAAGAAGTGGATTTTTTTGTAACTCTTGTTATTCTAACCATTAATTATTTCCTTTTTTTTTTTTTTTCCCCCCCCCCAATTTATTAGAATTTTTCTATTTCATGGGATTTATTATGGATTTTGGCTGAAATTTTATGACAGTCCTCAAACATGGGAGCCACAGAGATGAGAAAACACAGCTCTGAAAGTGCCATATGACTCCTTCATGGCCAGGCTGACTGTTGACCCTGTATCTGCTACCACTTAAATCAATAAGAAATTTTTCTTTATCTTCACTGAGTACAAAACCTATTGCCATATGTTTAAAAACAGCAGCAGTGAGATAATTTTTAAAGATAAAAATATTCAAACAGGTATATTTCTAATTAAAAAATACATTTTTTCTTTGAGAGCTCCATGACTCTTAATGTGATTCATATCACTTGATTATTGTGCTTGAAGACCACAAGGAAAAAAACTATCAGCCTCTCAAACTCCTTATTTGCATGGCATTTTCTCTTATTTCATACAGAGTCTCACTTCAGTTGAAGCGAAATGGGCAATCAGGATCCATCCCTTATAGCAAGTAGTTAATTTATAGTAAGACTGAGAAGAAATTAATGTCATATCACTTTGGCCAACAGTACCAAGGAAGACAACAAGTACATGTGCAACAACATGAAGAAACAGGAAGATGCATACTTCTTACAGTTCACTGATATACTCTCAAATAGAGACCTTTGCGTGTTCTCTGAGACAAAGAGAAGGGTCTGCAGGAGTCTGGTTGTGACTCACATTGGTAAGACACTTAACATCTTGGATATTTTTAAGATATAGGGGTTATTGGGGGCAAAAATAGCCCAGCACAAAGCCTAAGCATCAATCTGGATGACATAGAGGCAGTATAAAGGAGTGTCTTAGCAGGGCATGTAGCCTGGATTGGGGTGTTGTCAGAGTGTGGTTCAAAGCTAAACAAGATTAAGCTCTGTTCAAAATGTGCAGCTGAACTCTGGCTTATTGTGACACTCTGCCTAGACCTGGGCATAGACCAAATCCCCTCCATGGGTGAAGCAGCTGTTCCTGAGTGTAGATAAACTGTCAAGCAGGGACATCTTGTTCATCTCTTATTAGGGATTATGCAGTTTTGGGACTGATCACCCCATGTACAACATGAGCTCGGTAGCACAGGGACCACAAGGTTGCAAGATCTAACTTTTCACACCTTGCATTGTGGTGCATTCTGTTGTCTGAACAAGGTGCACCCTGCACTGAGAACCATGAATGGCCTTGTCAACACCAACTGGGGACCTGCCTGAGCCAAGAAACAGGAAACTCAAGAGGAAGAGGGTGTCCATAGAATCTACCCCTCTTGGGAACTGGTTTCATTCCAGGTCTGCAGAGAAGCCCATGTAGGACAGATTCTTCTCTGTTCTTCTTTGGTGCCAGATAGCTTTGTCTTCCATTGAAGTAGGCACTACAACATCCTTCTCCTGTGAAACATTTTTGCCTCAGTTCAATAGCTTTGTAATAATCTTACACTACGTCTCAGTTTATGGGCCAGCCTGGACCATCTCTGGTGGTTCCTACTCTAGAAACTGTGGGATCTGCATGGAAGGACTGAATATTTGGGGCTTGTAGAAGCAGTGAGCACAATTTATGGCTATATGCATTTTCTTGAGAGGAGGGAGGTGTGGGCATTCACATTTCCATTCCTGTGAGAGCTGATGTACTTTACGAGCTGAATTCAGGAAGCTTCAGTGTCACAGCAAAGGTCCCTAAAGATCTCCAGCACATCCAGCTCAGGCTGTCTGGGGAGAGTCCTGAGGGCTGCATATCAGACTCGATGAACTTGCACAGATGGCCTTTAACCCAGTGTCCAGCAGACCAGGTTGGGTGTGGGTTCGTAGCGAGGGTCTGGAGCCACAGCCCACTCTGCTCTAACACTGTCAGACTTTGTCCCTTCCTCAGACCCACTGCCCTCACAGCCAGCCCCAATAGTTCCTGTACCCAGGAACCTTTGTTGCCCAGTGCCTTCCTCCCAGATGGGTTTTGCAATGGGGCCTCTATCTCAGAGCACTGGTTAGAGGGACTGAATTTCAGGCCTTCGAGCAGTGCTACCAGAGGGGTGGGCATGCTCAGGAATTGCTTTCAAAGGCTAAATGTCACATCCATCACAAGTACCTTCCCTACTAGTCAAACTGCTGCTTCAGCAGGTCAAAACCAAGCCCCTTGCAGGATCTGGGAGTAAGGATGAGCTGGGGCTTAGCATGCCTGGCCCAGGACAGCCCTTGCTTGCTCAGGATAGGTCACCCTGCAGGGGCTTTGAGTTGGACTTTTTTTTTTACTTTTCAAAACCTATTTTCTAGTAACATTATTTGACTCCTGTTGTATCCTGGTTTGTTGTCATTTGCAGTTAAGCCTGAAGTGCCATTTGCTATAAACATCACTTATCAAAGGGAGGCAAATGAATATCTTATTCGTTACCGTACACCACACTCAGGGAAGAAATACCTAGAGGGCAAATTAATGCACCAAATAGCCTATCGGCAGGAAGAAGGTACCTGGAAGGTAAGTGATGTACTGCTGTGGTTTGCACTAATTTCCAAAATTAAACATTATCAAAATTACCAGTAGCATGTAAATATTCTCAAATCTGCATTTCTACAGTTCTCCAGCTGAAAACTTGCAAAAGTGCAATGTTTGGCTCTTGTAAATTTCATGAGTCAAAACAATTTGGGCTAGCAGCACCCTTCTCAGTTAGGCACTCTCTGGGCTAACAAAGTTTTATTCATTTAGGTTTTGCAGTGGGAAGAAAAGACATGATGTGGTGAAGCATTCTAAGTGTTTCGATGGTTTGATTTTTGCTGTGGTACTTTTGCTCTTATTTTCTGTGCTCATCAGCCAGTAAAACGTATACCCTCTTTTCTTGTTTAGCAAGTTTCTTCACATTCCCCTTTTCACTGAGTCTTTCCAGGCTTTGGGTGTGGCCCTGCAGCTCTCCCACCCTCAAACTCCTTGAGGCTACCGCTGCTTGTGAACTGCTTGTGAACTGGGTCTGGTTTGGGCTGCCCAGCTGCAGGGACATCTGTGTCCCTGTCACAAAGGCAGCCACGCAAATACAAGTCACAAAAGCATGGGCCACACCTGTTTTTTATGGAGGAAACACAGTGTTGTCCACAGTTTTTACAGAGGGAACAAATAGGATTTGTTACACAGTGTGCAATGAGCCAATAATGACATGAAAGAGACATTGATTATTTGTTTCAGAATTGTGCAAGCCTGGATGCCCGGTGGTATTCCACAAATCAAACACCCACCTATCAAAACTTTTAACTATTTTATATTACCCTTTTACTATATTACTATATACTATATTACTATACACTATGTTACTACAGATTTTAGCAAACAAAGGAATTAGTGTTTGTTGACTACAAGTTACATAGTTCTTTTATTAATTAGTATTCTATTTTCTATTGGTTAATAATTCTCTCGCTTCTCCTTTTAATTAATCTATGTGTTCAATCTTTCCCTTATTCTAAGTTGGTGAGTTTCTCGGGTTAGTTGCTTGTGACTTGGTGGTCATGATCTGGCCCTGCTGGAAATAGCTTTTACCCAGCTGGAGCTAATTTCAGCACCGTTGCTGAGTTGTTTTTCCCAGTTTCTTCCTTATCTTGGGAGTTCTGCCAGATGTCCTTGTGGTTGTAAATTCTGGATTCTTTGTGTCCACTATCAGTGGTACATCCTTCTTCCCAGGCTTTATTAACCTCCTCCTAAGTCTGAGATAATTCAAACATGCCAAGCCCTAAGTAATAACAAGGCAATTCTACCAACAAGTTTTTCTAACACCTGGGCATCACTTAGAGCTTGTTAGCTGTCTGTTTCAGGGATTATGTCTCCTTTCTTGTTGATTAGACCTGAAAATATACAAAGATCAAAGGACAACCTTTCTTAAGAAAGTTTTACATACTCCACATTTTGCAAAAACAAGAGAACTGTAACTAGAAGGAGAAAAAAAGGGGGGGATTCAGGCAGCAAAATATATTGAAATGAAGAGCACCAGAGCTGCACTGTGGGATTTCAGCTTCAGAGTTCCCTGTAACTTCTCTTTCAGAAGTTGTCTTTTTCTACTGCACAAATGTATTTTTTCACCTTTCTCTCTTCTGAGCCTTCCTAGGGAAGCATGTATTTCCCACTGCAGTGTCGACAGTAGCAAAGCACAGTTGATAGTCCCAGCTGTTTTCCAAAGAACTTTTACCTAGCATTTGTCTTCTTGTCAATACTGTCTGGCATACCTTGCTGTTAAACTAGGTTGATGCCCTGATAAACACCTGTGTAGTAACAAAAGGCATGGAACAAACAGCACAATGTTGCAGGGATGCACTTGATCTTGCACATTTTGCTGAAACTCAAAGGTAATTCTCCATTGTCTGCTGGAAAAATAACTGGATTTTTTTGTGTGTTTAGACAATAGAATCGCCACACGATCACGTAAGATTGTTGGGACAAAATCTCAAAAATAATGCATCGTATGAGGTGAAAGTACGTTCCCAACCCAACGGAAAATTTTTTAAAGGCACATGGAGTGAGTGGAGCACTTCCAAGAGCTTCAGGACAGCAAGAGATCAGCACTCCACAGAGAGCTGTAAGGGCAGAAAATGGTTTGGTCTACCTGGAGGAAAGCAGAGCTGGGGGTCCTGGGCTCCCTGGACACCCTTAGCAGCAGGAGGGATGAGAGCATGGGGAGGGAAGATCCCACAGCCACAACAGGGTCAGCCCTCACAGATGCCAGGCACCCCGAGGAGGGGACTCAGAAAGCAGCTGTATTGCTGCTGGACTGGGGCTGACCCTCCATGTGAATTTAAATCTCACTCACGGGCAATAAATTCAGAGGAGTTGCTGCTATAAGCGCAGGAGGGGGTGGGTGCAGAGGGAGCTGAAGGCTGATTCTCTGTTTGCTGCCAGCTGGCTTGCAGGAGAAGGAAGAGCTTGCACTGAGTGTTTTGAGTAAGGCACAAAGAGCAGTGAAACATGATCTGTTTCAGGGCCCTGGATTGTGTGCAAACATGGCACTTTAATCACAATCACAACACCGGCTAAAATCTCATCTTGTAGTCCTTTGGGTCCCTTCAGTACCCAGAGGCACCTCAGCATTACGTGTGTTGGAAGTCATTTCAGTGCTGCTGTCAGGACACAGCAAATGGTGGTTTCAATGCACTGGAGGTGACAGCAGACTTCAAACTGCTTTAATCCAGTCTGGAAATCCAGTCTGGAGCTCAGCCAAGTGCAGATACTCTGGCAGCCTACCTTTTTCCTCCTCCAGGGAGACAAGAGAAATGGATCATTGCACCAGTCCAACGATAGGCAAGTGCAATTCTTGGAATTAATTTCCAATTTATGATCTGAAAAGACATCACAGTTACAATGGCTTAACAGTAAGACATTTACATGCATTAGCTGATATTCTTTGTTTTCCTTCAGATAGCAGCGTGGTCATGATTATACTCTCCATCCTGGGATTCATGCTGTGCGTTGTTATGACTGCACTGATCATAATTTTTTGGGAAAACAGGTAATCTAACTCTCTTAATATCAGAAAAGGTGTTGGAAGCCAATCCTGTTCTGACAGTCTTACTGCTTTCCCTGCTGTACCTGTGAACTATTCACTCTCCATCTCTGGACCTCTCTATCAAGCTGAAGGGAGGCCAAGAGCAGAAATGGGCAATACAGGAGATAGTGTTGGCAGGCAGAAGATGAACTGCCACTTTGAGCAGAGTTCAGTCTTGAGCCCAAAACACTGGGACTTTTGCAAGCCAAAGTCACCACAAAACATGTATAGAGTCAGTGTCCCGCTGGGGGCAGATTTGACTCAAAAGCAACATCCAGAGCAAGAAAGCGACCTGCAGGTTTTAGTAAAGTCCCAAGAGGTGTGAAAACAGCATACCAGGGAGATTGACTTTTTCCCTTTCACAGGCTGAGTCAGCGGGGTGTTTGCTCTGCAGCACTTTCAGAAGCAGCAGGGCAGAGCCCTCTGCAAAAACAGCTTTATGGTGTCAGACACCAGCTCGGTCAGATCCACATCCAGCCAGCCATGTGGTGAAACCAGGCTCCACATCCTCCACCAAAGCAGTTACAGCAGAAGTGGGACTGGAGATAGATTCATTACCCAGGAAGTCCTTTGTCTGCATTGGGGTTTCTTTATGTATTTGCTACACAGCAGTAGACAGATAACTGTAAATACAATTTCAACCACATGGCTATATATACTCATAGGGCATTAAGAGCTGACAAATTTAAGAAAGTGAACAGATATGCAGATAATCTGGTGACACTAGAATCTAAAGTGAAAAAATTCAAGTTTAAATATAGAAGATTAACTCCTTGCAAGGCAGAAAGCCCAGGACTGTTCAATGGCTTTCAGAGCAGCCTGTCCACGACATCCACCTCAAGAGAGGTGGCTGTGTGGGAGCTGCTTTTTCGGCACATCATTTAGGCTGTGCTAATTTCTGAGTTAAATATGGGGTTTGCCATCAGCCAAACCATGCCAAGAACAATTTTAATAACTAAACATTTTAGACACTGGAGTTATCTGCCCTAGTGCTGTTTTATTTGCAAGTACAGACATAGCTTGAGATTTCTATTTCTTGTATTTTACTGTTGCTGGCAACCTGTACTTCTCTAACTTTGCTAGAAGTTTTGCTTATGTAAAACTGCAGCAGAAACAATTGAGACTTTTGGATCCCAGATATTTCCATGTTAAAAAAAAGAGGGGTTTATATATGTGTGTATATACACCCACTTATAGAGACACATAAATAAAATGAAATATATATTCATACACACATACAGTTATATCATTGCAACATTGAATTTCAGTTGGACAATATTCTCTAGATGCATCCTAGCTGGAGGTATGCAGCAGAACAAACAACATGAGAGTGAAAATAAGACCTGTGGGACAAGGCTACAGAACAGATATCTGAGACACAAACAGCTGGCCAAGGAGTAGGACAATATGCTGTTCTTTGACTTATGTAAACATGCAGCAGAAAATATCAGCAAATTTGTACTTTAACCACAGCATCTTCTTGCACTGGCAGAAACCAGTTTCACCACACAGAGCCCTGTTAACACAGCTAGATGCAAACAAGCTCCTTGCCAGCACAATTTGCTGCTTTTCCAGTACTTAGCGAAGTGTCTTTCTTTAACTATGACAATCTGTGCACTCAAGAGAGCAATGGCGGCCTTTACAACTCCTCTTCTCCTGTCTGTTTTATTCTGTGACTTTTCTGTTGTTATTCTGGATAATGCAACCCAGCCCTAAAGCTTTGTGAGAATTAGTACCAATGATGCAATATGAACCTCTGATACCTCAACATATCCCTCCTTTTGCTGCTTTTTGTCTGCTGTTGCTGTTTCAGGATCAAGCCTGCTGTATGGCCAAACCTTCCTGATCATAAAAAAACACTGGAGAAACTATGCAAGAAGCCAAAAAATGTATGTTCTTCCACTGTTTTTTTCCACCTGAGTATAGAACGTTGGGAACAAAACTAACACTCATGAGAGACAATACATGCATTTTCTGCACTAATTAGGACATCTTTCAGAAATTCTGCTACATTTCACTGAAGAGAGCCCACAATTCCACAGGCAGATGCCAGCCAAGGGTATGGAAATAACAGACAATTCAAATAGAGGCTGAGCTTCAACTCATACAAAGTAACTACAGAGGGCTTGAGAACTTGATGTATGAAGAAAGGCTGAAAGAATTAAGGTTTTTTAATAGAAACTGGATATAAGTAAAGAATCTTTCTCATGAGAATAATTAAATATTGTGTAGTTTGCCCAGAGACAAGGTAGATTATCCTTTGGGAAAATGTTCAAGGCTTGGCTTGATAGGGCTCTGGATAACCCAACCCAGGTCACGTTTCTCACACAAGGTTGGACTCCAGAGGTCTCTTCCAATCAAGATGCTTTGTTGATTCTGTGAAACTGTGATCATAGGGCTGGATGGGGACCTTTTGCAAACATCCCTAGTGATGTCCACGTACCCTTACATGGTCAGCAGAATTGTACATACACATGCAGTACATGAACTGCTCAGCCAGTTAAAAGCCAGATGGGCAAACGCTACAAACCATAAGGTATGGGTTTAACCTGTAGCATTAAAGCTGTATGTCTAATTCATTTTTTTCACAAAGAAAGTCATCAGTGCTGTTCTCTCCAGCTGGTACATTATCAGCACGTTCTTAATTTAACAGGAGGTCTAAGACAACTCTCCCACCCCCTGTGCTCCCCAATGCAGGGATTTCTGATGTGTTTCAGAAAGTCATGGCAAACTTTTACTTCCTCTCTGCTAAGTTAAGAAGGTAAAATGGAAAAAAATTGCCTGGATGGACACACTCAGTCCTGTGAAATGGCAGGCATGCAACAGATGGGTGTGTCAGAAAAGTCTCTGAGACTCCAGTTCCCACCACATCATGTAGAGTATGAAACACTTTGCAGCATAAACACGCTGCCTTCAGGAGGACACAGTATAGATCTAGATTAATAGGGAAAGAGATTTTCAGCCATGTGATAGTTTATTCTCTGCTAACCTACTGTTCAGTGTGCTCAAGGTTACATCCAGAGTTAATGAATACCCTTTTAAAAACAAATAAATTATCAAAGTACCTTTTCTCTTAAGCTATTACCCACTGTTAACTAACTGTGCTGTTCCCTTTGCCACACAGAATTTTGATATAAGCTTTAACCCAGAGAGCTTTGGTTATGTTCATATCCATAAAGTGGACAGTATTCAGGCAAAAGCTGAACTGGAAAATTTTCTGCAGCCATCAGTTGCTCCAGAGACAAGTCTTCCAGAAAAATTCAGGAAGGGATCAGACCTGAAGATGATACCTGCGATGACAGACAAAAGCAACCTAAATCTGTCTGTGACTTATGGAGGCCTCTGGCCAGCTGAGGCCCCACACAGACTCCTGGGCACAAGTCAGTTTGCAGTCACGGAAGGAGACTGCAGCTCCAGCACGTATGAGGTGTGCCACGGCAACAGCGTGCCCCTGCACAACAGCAGAGGTTCCAACCTTTCCTTTGCTCCTCCCCTGGATCCCTCTGGCCAGCCCAGTCCAGAGCCCCCAGATGATGACACTGTATCCCAGATGCTGTCTAACAGTGAAATGAGATCACCAAACAAGGAGGAAGCCTATGTAACAATGTCCAGCTTCTACAAAATTCAGTAAACCTTGCAAGAATGACGACATGTCTTTTTTTTTTCTCTAACACAAGCAGGACATTGAAGCTTTCTGTTTTGTTTTCCTGTATCCTGCGTGTTCCCGCCTCCTCCACTCACCCTGCTCACAGTGCAATGCTGTATCTGCAAGAAAGTCGGTTCTCCTACGTTCCAGCTAGAAGTAGCCTAACTTCAGCACTCAGTACACTGCTAGCAGTCTCCACTGCAGCAGAAACTAAATTTAATTCAACCTGACTTTAATCTTCAAATCTGATTAATTTGGAGCAACAACAGTGCAGTCCCAGCTGAGGACCACAACATGTCTTGTAAAAGTTAATGAACTCTTCTGTTACTCTCTTGGTTACAGAGATGCGCTCTTATTAATGCCTAAGCAAGAAATACGGCAACATATTCAAGATAATCAGAACCCAATCCCTTTTAAACAGTAGTAACTCAAGGGTAATTCCTCTACAGTCAGGGTAAATTCATGAGTTTGCAAAAAGACAGTAAATCAGAGTTGCTATCAAGCATTAACTGCCTGGGGATTCAGGATCTTGAACACCACAAATAGATTTAGCTGAGTCCTCAGGAGAAATAGTACATAGACCCACTTTAGAAAGATGTTTCCTGAGGCTGATTAAGTTTTGGTGGGGTTTTTTTTGGTTTTTTTTTTTTTTTGAGACACAAAACAAAGTAAAACTCTACATGCCACTGCTTTTTGCTGTTGGCAAAGATCTGCCCTGGAGCCAATTACAGGATCCACGGGTACTTCTGATACTTTTAACGTTTTCAATATTTCAACTATGTAAATCGAAGTCCTTTCTCTTCCTAGAAACTGAATTAGGACTGTAAAATGCACAATGCTGTCTTTCTCTGCAGCTCTTGTGCAGGCATTAGTCCAGCATGTAAGTACTTTTCAGGGCAGAGGCTGAGCTGACCATGTTTTTTTACTAGCATTATTCCCAATGGCTGTGACTGCATATGAATACTATGAATTTGGATAGGCAATGTTCTCATGCAACATCTGACTTAGGAAAATGAATGGAATGTCATGAATTCTGCCAGTGATCAGAAGACCTATTTTCTTTTTTAAAGTAACTTGTAAATTGCCAGGAGATAGTATTTAGTTTCTTGTTGGAGAGGCGATGTTGTTTGTTTGGGTTTGGGAGTTTGTGGGGGTTTTTTGCATTGTGACTTTTTTCTTCTTTACAGTATCACATTTTATTTTTTTTCTTTTACATTATGGCTGAGCCACTTCACAGTGCTCCTTAGATTCTGTACATTGTGGAGTACATACTTGGAGATAAAGCTGCTACAGCCACATGATTGCATGAGAGCAGAGCAGTGTGGCCTTGGGACATCCAAACTGCTTTGTTGCCCTCTGGGATTCAGGTTCACCTCACTGTGCAGTCTCAGTTCCTCTAGCTGTTTGAAATTCTCCTTTACCAAACTGTATTCACATTTCCAGAGTCTAAGGGTGAAAAGAGTCCTCTCTCATGCTCAAAGCTGCTCAAATTTGTTCTGTCTGGTAATGGTCACAGAGATGTTGCAAAACCTCAGCTGCTTCCATCTGCCTTTGCCAAGACAGCTTTGTGCCAGGAGAACATCAAAATTAATATATCTTGTGGTCTAATTTCAAGAAGATATGGCAGAGAGTGGAGCTTGCATTAAACTCCATTGCTTGAATCAGAATTTTATGCTGCAGAAGACAGACAAAAAATTCTGGACCATATGAAGCCAAAAACAGCCCTCCCAAGACAGTACTCCACCTTCTTCACCTCCACTCAGCACCAGGGAAACCTTCAAACGGGGAGAACTTATAGTCACTGTGTGCAATGGGGCCTCAGATTTAGCTCAAAGCATTCCAGTGACATTTTACAGAATGGTTTTTACTGCTGTTTATTGCTGAATGAAGCACTGGTTGATGCAGAAGAAAAAGATGAAAGCCCTGGACATTCATTTGGTTTACAACGCTTGTATTTTTATTCAAAAGAGCTGCTGGTCATGCTCATACTGTGTAGACTTGCACAGTGTGACTGTAGATAGAGACAGACTGTACTGGAAAGATATCTTCTTCCAGCAAAACAGGGACAAACAAAAAAGGGGATAGAAGAAGAAGAAGTAAAAGCACATCAGGAAAATTCTCTATGGCATGTGCTATGCTTTCTTCAATTTTATAGCCATCAACAAATTTGATGGTCATATTCCTATATAATCACTTTTTGGAAAAAAAAAATAAAGCCAAATTTGCACCAAAGCCAGAAGCACCACAAGTATTTCTTGTCTAATGCCAGGTTAAATATAGGACAACACTTTACTGAGTAGTTTCCTTATTCTACAGGACAGAGCTTTCCTATACCTGTTCACAACTACCATCTGCCTCAGTATCCACACAGGAGTATTGCTTGGCTTTCACATACTCCATGCACTTTCTTTAGTTCAGCATAATCTTCCTCCTCCACACTTTCTGCCTCTGGTGCTCTTACTCGGCTGCACATCCAAAAAGAAGTTGGTGACCCTGGTTTGTATGTAGCTGCCTTATGACACAGGAGCTGCTTGCTCCTTTCTCTGCATGTGCCCGATGGAATTTGACAGCTCTTCTGCAGTTGTGGCACAATACAGATGCTCTCCTATCTTTATTTCTCCCCTTATCTATGTGCAGCTCATTTGCACTATGCAAATGTCTCCTAGCTATACACAAATAAACTTGGACTGTTGTCAGTTACAACACTGAGTCATGGACTAATTTTAATGATGTTGAAAAATGTTAATTACATTATCCCCTGCTTAAATTGTCAGCTTGTTTACCAAATATACTCCTCTTGTGCATGTTCATCAGACGGGTTGAAAAAACACACATAAATGCTCTGTGTGTCAGTGGGGCAGCACAAAACCAATAAGTGTGGGGAGGCAGGAGAATTGCTTCTGCCAGGGTGAAGGGATGGTTAAATGCATGTGATGTGAAGTCTAGGCTGTGAAACAAATGGTGTAGCAGTGGCTTGACCTCCACTGCCACAGGGACACGTGGCTGAATTCAGTAAGTTTTTGGCAGGCAGAAGCTGACCAGGGAGCCATCTCTTTTGTCAGCAAGGGACCTGGCAACGCTGACAGCGTATTTCTGCAGGGCAGGAGTGCAGCCCCTTCTCAGCTACTTAGCAGAAGTGTTTATTGAGTCAAAGACCTGACTTAATTCAGTAACGCTGCAGTGCTGGAGCCTGTGGGGAGCAGAAGTTGGATTTTAGACAATATGCTTTTGTCTAAGCAAGCTAGTTATCTCTGTAGTTGTGGCTTTCTGAAACTATCCTTTAAAACCAGCTAAAACGTCACATAAAGGATTGAGCTTCTTGCGTTGGGGAACAGATCTGCTGCTTTGTCCTAAAAAAAATAATATAAGAAGAGTTATTCCAGTTATCGTTAAATATTGACTGCATAAATTAGATGTCACAGTAAAATTAGATTTGTCCAACATCAGCACCATCACAATGAACGTAAAAAGCCTCAAAGGTTTGTCAGACAACAAAAAAATGAGACACAAAGCAGAACTGCATTGATGGAAATGTCTAAAGGAAAAAATATCTGCCACAAAGTTGGAGCTTCTCTAACACAAGCTAGTATTTGGTTTTCCAGGAAAGGTACAGAAGCTAAAAAACCCCAAAAACCAAAAAACAAAACCAAAAACAACAACAACAACAACAAACAAACAAAAACAAACAAAAACAAACAAAAAAACCAAACCAAAACAAAAAAACCCCAATTTGTACATTTTGAAATTTAAGAAAAATGTGTTTCAGCTTTTGGCAAAACCCCCATGCTTTCAATGAAAAAAAGAAGAGATTCATCTCTGGAAAATAAACACTTCTCACATTTTACCACAACCGCTGCTTTTCCACAGAAAAACAGGTTCAATTTAACTTCCACAATACCTTGTGCTTCCTTTCTTTCTCATTTTTTCCTACTTGTCAAGACATTCAAAAAGTCTGGATGCTGTCCCCAGGCTTCAGCTGCAGCTCCTGTTGGGATCAGCAGCAGTGTTACGAGCTGGGAAGAAACCTGCATCCAGGTTTTGGCAGAGACGGGGCTGCCGTGTCTGGGGTGGCTGCAGACCAGGGAGCTGAAGATCTTCTGTCCTACAGCGCTCCCTCCTCCTGCAGTCGCCGTTAGCGTGAGAGTGGAAACGCCTCTGGAGCCAAAACCAGTGCTCACTTCGGAATCACGGAGATTTCAAACCTAGCTGAGGCAAACTAGGATAGTCGAGGGGTTGCTGCGAGTAGTGAGGCTGCTCTGAGCCACCCGAGGACCTGGTGTTAAGTACAGTCTACTGGGAAACCCGCTTTCTGCTCACCCTGTCCTCCTGAGAGGGAGGATTGCTGGAGAAACAGAGTGGGCTGTAATCACAGCAAAAGCCACGGGCAGTGGGCAGCTGCTGACAGTGGCAGGCTGCTCTCGGCATTATCTGTTTTCCTGGGGAAAGCTGAGTGTTCTGGTGCTGCTGCTGCTCCCAGTGGGCAGGACAGGAGCTGGAAGGCAAGAATCCCTGAAAGCACTGGTCTCGCTCCTTCTGCCAGCTGCTGACAAGGTAGGCCATGAGCCCAGCTCTGGAATAGCAAAGTTGTGCTCTGCCCACGCATCTGCAGAGGTTTGAGAAGGCACTGTGTAGAAGGAGTTACGTAAAGGCTTTTGTACAGCAATGTGCACAGGTGGTTTCATCTGCAAAACTTCAGCTGCTTCCATTTGCTTCTGCCAGGAGCTTTGTGCCAGGAGGGCAGCAAAATGAATCAGATCACTGAATATATCTTGTGGTCTAGTTTTAAGAATATATGGCTGAGAGTGGGGCTTGCATTAAACTCAGCTGCTTGAAGCAGAATTTTATGCTGCAGGAGACAGTGTAAGCCAAACAACAATTCTGTACCATATCAACCCAAAAATTTCCTCTCCAGGACAAAAACACAAAGCCACCAATAGCACAAAAAGAGCAAAATCAAAATGCAATGAAGCATGCTGCAGAAGTGCCACCTTTCCCAGGGAAACCACCAGAAGAAAAGGCTGTTCCACACCTCTTTGCCCTCAATCCTTGTGTTTTTTTGGGGTGGTCGGATGTTGTCACAGACATGCTCTGATGGCTCAGGCAGAGGCAGGGAGCTGGGGCAGAGTTTTAGGGGAGTTATAAGGGTGGCTTTTCCCTCTTTTCCTCAGGGCTCTACCAGCAATTTTGGAGCAAGCTTTGGTGCTGCCTGGTGGGGAGGGCAGAACTTATCCCTGTCAAGGCACTGTGCCACGGGGGCAGGCTGGAGCTCAAGGTGCAGGTGAAACCTCTGCCTCTGGGACTGCCCCACAGCCTTGCAGACTCAGATGCTCCTATGGTTTGTGCCATCCTGTTTAGCATCTGTTGCACAATCAGAAAGAAGAAACGCTGCTTCAAACATGAAGCACCAACCAAGATCTACAATCTTGATGCTAGCACTAGATATGATGGTGTGCATTGCCACCTATCTCCCAAAATCTGCTGTGTGTGCTGTGCAGCCACAGGCTGGCAGGACAGCCTGCATCTCCACCTATCTCCTGCATCTGGTGGGTCTGTAGCCAGCATACAGCAGCCTGCAGCTGAACACAGGCATTTCAGCTTAATTTTTGGCTCTCCCCGATTGCAGACAGGGACAGTGAAGTGCTAAAGGATGGTTCTGAAGGGCACTTGCTGTTAGCCCTGATAATCCTTCATGTCTGCTTAAAATCCCTTTAACCTGCCATTAAGCCCTGAAAAGTGCTTCCTTTGAAACTCCAATGTGTTTGCTCAGTGTGTCATTATGGCTGCATGTCTCCCAGGAGAGATTTTCCTACCTAGCAGTTGATGCAATGCCTCTGTTTGTTCCATGAATTTGTACACACATAAATCAAATTACAGTTCTTATAGGACAGATTCCACTTTGTTTTCGACATCATCTGATTAAGAGTGAAAAATCATGTTACTCCTTCTCAGATTATTAATTTTTCTCCTGGAAAAACTGTGCCTATTCTGCAGTTACCAGTTTTTATTCAGACTGCTCCAAGAGCAACTCTGTTCCTACAGAAGTGAAAGGAAACTTTGCCACTGACTTCTACAGAATCTGAAATCAGCCCTTGGAAACATGGTTCTGTACAAATGTTGAAATGCCTTGTCTGTGAACAATGTTCTTATGCTGAGAAACTTACCCAGTAAGTGATGAGGTCCATGCACAGGCAGACCTGAGGAGCTGGGAACTGCTCTGAAAGCACCAGGGATACACCACCAGGATGAGGGGGTTTGAGCTCTCCTGGCTCATGTCCTTCAGATCCCCACACAAACTCTGTTAGTCAAGCTCAGCGTAGAGATCTTGTCCTGAAGCACTGGCTTTCCCCAGCACTTTCCCCAGCACTGGCTTTCCCCAGCCACCAAAGGCTCAGCTAAGACTCCCAGAGGTCAGTGACAAAGCTTCTGCTGGTTTTAAAAAAGAACAGTTGCTTTATGTACTACTCCTCCTTTCTGAAAAAATATATTTTAGGGGGATTAAGTAAAACTGGAAGGTATTAGTAATCAAAGACAAACTGGTTGCAGTTATTCAGATTAAAACTTCCACTGCACTTGATTAAATATCAGCCTGTCAGATCGCTGTGGGGTCTGAAGACATGAGATAGCATGTCAAAAGGAAATGTTTTTTTCATTTTGTGATTCCCACAGTCCATCCACAATACTTTCTTTTTATTTGAAAGAGAAGAGAGATAGCACGACAGCTTGCTGTAAAATCAATTAATAAAAGAGAAATAAATGGCTTCTACTGAAACTGCCAAAACATGTACAGCTCCTATTTGATAGCAAGTTTGGTTTTTATGCATTTGGCACTTCAGCAGCATTGCTGCAAGTAAACGCTCCTCTTATGATTGATGGCAATCATAAGGAGAATTTTTCTACCAGCTTCCAGTGTCAGCCAGTATGCAAGTTTCTGGAGGCTTACAGGTCAAAGAAAATAATTGAATTTGCACAGCCTTCCCTAAGGAATTTCAAGCAGCTATTGCTTATACTGAGATCATGATGGAACAAAACAAAAACAGGGTTTGCACAGGATCACTGCAGCAAGCACTCAGGACTTCAGTGTTTGAACTGTTAGCAACCCAGACCAAGTAAGAGTGAGACTTCATCAGAAAGGCTCTTTTGAAAGTCTGGTCTATAACCCTGTACTGCTTTTAGCTGGCTGCCAGCCTGAAATGGAGCAAATGCTGCCGTGCACAAGCCAGTTACTCTTTGCTACAGCAGCAGCTTCTCAGTCTGGGAGAGCAGCAAATGACGAGAGAGAAGCAGAAAGTAGAAGAAAAACAGAACTAAAGCAGGGATAATTAGACAACACACACACACAGCATTCTTTTTGTTTATTTGTTTGGTTTTTTAACAGTTTTCTTTGTGCACCATTTCCACATTGCACCATTGTGCACCATTCCCATGTGCACCATATCAAATCAGTCCAACAGTTTAATTACCTAGGTAGCCTCATCTCCTTGGACACTAAGATTGACAGAGAGATAGACAACAGGTTAGCAAAGAGTTTGGCAAAATAAACACTTGAAGAAAAGTCATCATGGCTAGGCTTCGCGAAGGAAGATTTGGGAAGGCTCTATCCACATTTGTTACAAGCACGCTGGTGGCTAATAAGGGCAATACGAGATAGACATGTTGAAGAAAAGTACAAAGATCAGTGTTTATAGAGCCATAGTGCTGTTTACTCTCTTATATAGATCTGAATCATGGGTCATCTACCGCCACCACCTGTGACTCCTAGAATGCTTCCATCAATGCTGTCTCCATACAATCCTAAACATCCACTGGTCAGATTATGTGACCAATACATCTGTTCTAGAACAAGCAGCAGCCACAAGTATTGAGGCCATGTTGCTGAGAACACAGCTGCGTTGGGCAGGACACATCTCCAGGATGAAGGACCACCGCCTCCCTAAGATCCTGCTTTATGGTGAACTTGCCACCGGCTGCCGCAAGAGAGGAGCCCCGAAAAGAAGATACAAGGACTCCCTGAAACAACATCTCAGCCTTGGCCATATTGATCAACATAACTGGTCTACTCTGGCCTCCAGTCGGGAGGTCTGGAGACACACCATCTATAACGCTGCTGATGCCTTTGAGAACGCAGGCAAGATCACTCTTGAGGAGAAAAGACAACGCAGAAAGAATCGTGCCTTGCAGAATATACCACCTAAGGAGTCTTTCTGCTGTGCTTTTTGCAACCAGACATGCCTATCTCATACTGGCCTTTTTAGCCACCAACGCGCTTGTAACAAATGTGGGTAGAGCCCTTCCCAAATCTTCGTTTGCGAAGCCCAGCCATGATTTCCCCACTGTATGGGCAAAGGACAAAAGACAAACCAAGACAGCTTCATTGGTGTGACAACGAAGACAGGTTTCCAATCTTTATTCAGCATCAGAAAAAGAACTGAAAAGCAAAGATATCTCAAGAATTTTCATCTGGTGGACAAGTTACAAGCTCTATACTTCCCAGAAGTCACAGCTTGGTCATAAACCCCTGTAAATACAAAAAAGTAGTAAGCAACTTTCAGTGTAGGTATGTACAGACAACAGTTACTAAGCCAGCAAATGTTCCAGGAACATAGAGAAAAAAATACTGTAACACATTTATCCCCTTTAAGAAAAATATTAGTAAAATGATCTCACAGTACAAAAATAAAGGAATCAAAGCAGGAGAAGGCAAGTGGAAATCTATAAGCAGGCCCACAGGGGTTTGAAAAAAAGCATGCAGAGGAAAGATGCCTGCATGTTTAGTTGTGAGTCAGGGAGAAAACAGGGCTTTAAGAGCATTTTGCAGTTCTGGTCCATGTCTCCCCTTCTTGATTTGTTTCTCCCTTCAGCCTCCCAGCACTGGGAACTCAAATGTTCCCAGGAGAGAGATAAGCAGCTGCTGCATTCCTCAAGGAGCCAAGAGCTACAGGAGCCTGCAGTGCTACAGGTGAAAGGGCTATGTGACCCTCTTGGGACAGACTTCCCATTTATAACAGCCTGCCCAAGGCTGTAGGAAAAATCCTTGGTTCCAATTTAAGAAAACGGCAAAAATACCTGCTGGATAAAGAAGGCAAAATACGATCGATTATTGTAATTATATCATTAAAGGAATTAAAGAAGTGGTCCCTCGGGGGCAAAACGCAGCCAAAGCTTTGGATGAAAAGCAAAATAAAGATGAGTCACCATCGGAATGGTTGAAAAGACTGAAGAGAAATATACAACAATATTCAGGAATACAGCTAGACAGTCAAGCAGGACAAGAATTATTAAAAGTTTGTTTTGTAACTCATTCTTGGCCAGATATTAGGAAGAAATTAGAAAAGATAGAGGATTGGAATGAAAAAGGATTGAATGAGTTGTTGAAAGAAGCTCAAAAGGTGCATGTCTGAAGGGATGAGGAAAGACAGAGAAATAAGATCGAAATAATGGTGGCTACTGTTAAAGAAACGAATAAACAAACACTAGAACAAGAAGATGACCACTGCAAAAAGTGTTACCAAAATGCGTACTGAGACAGGTGTGGTAACCACCTTTATGGCATATGAATACGTGAACAAAGCTTGTTATGATAAGAAAGAATTGGAAACCTGTGTAGTAGGTAACAGGTGCTATGGAGTGGAAAAGAATTTAGGGTCAGAAGGAGCACGATTAGGATCATACTGCCCCGTGGGTGAGGCATGGATTTGTTGGGACATCATCAGTGAGTCAGGAGTCCCTGACCTAATAATAGAAGAAATCATCACAGATACCGAACAAAAAACATCTAAAGATCACCTACTACTGTCACAGTTGAATGATTTATATTCTGAACTAACAAGAGAGGAGAACAGAGATTTTGAACTCCCCACAGTGGGGCAGAATTTGTTTGTTCATCTAGCAGAGAAAATTGCTAAAGGGTTAAGAGTGAATCACTGTTTGGTTTGTGGGGGACCTTTAATGGCAGAAGAATGGCCCTGGAGAGGTTTTAGTCTAGATGCTCGAGAAATACTCAAGGGAAATTATACATTCTCTCATAATAAAGCAAATAGGCCAGAAGGGTAGATATTAAGCTCCACAGTGATAGCAAGGGATTGTATACAGAGAACAGGAACTCGTTTTGTACATCCAGTTGGGGAAACCCCGTGCAAACAAACTCTAAAGACTAACTTCACTCACAGTGAGTATTTTCCACAAGCCCCAGCTGACTATTGGTCAAGAAAAAGAAGCCCAGCTGTGAGTGGGATGTAAACCGGAAACTCTACCAATGCAACAAAACCAAAATAAACCCTTTTTCCAGAATAAAAGAAATATCAAAATTTTGGGACAACGTTGATAACATGTCCAAAAACTTTTGGAAGGCATCCAATGGGTTCTTTTGGATTTGTGGAAAAAGAGCGTACACAATGTTACCAGAAAATTGGAAAAGCTGCTGTGCCATAGGAATAATTTTGCCTGGATTTTTCCTACTACCCTTAGAAAGCGGGGACAAATTAGGAGTCCTGTTATACGACTCCCTTAACCGAGAAAAAAGACAAATTAAAGAGAAAATACCCTATATCAGGATTAAGGGATACTCAATAGGAGGAACCCAAAAATGAGGAGAGGAGGAGTGGCCTCCTGCGAGAATTATTGATTATTATGGACCAGCTACATGGGCACAGGATGAGACATGGGGTTATCATATACCTGTTTATATGCTCAGTTGAATCATACAACTACAAACTGTAGTTGAAATAGTCATAAATCAGACTGCAGGGAGGTTAGAATTAATAGCCGAACAACAGTGTCAAAGCAGAGCAGCCATATACCAAAAGAGATTAGCCCTAGACTATCGTTTAGCAGAAGAAGGAGAAGTCTGTGGACAATTTAACACCTCAGACTGCTGTTTACAGATTTATGATAATTATGAAGCCGTAATGGAAATAGCCTCCAACATCCAGAAATAGCCCATGTACCAGTCCAAAAATGGAATTCCATAGTAGATGGAGGGTGGTGGACTAACTTATTCAGAGGGGCATGGTGGAAGCAAGTGGGGCTTTTCTCATTATGTGCTATCTCTGGATTATTGTTTCTACCCTAATCTCATGTTTTATGAGATTAATTTCTAGTGTTGTCCAAGGAATGCAATTAACTGCCATGCCAGTGGATCCAAAGACCACTACAACCAGAGGCCTGGGAATCCAAAAAATCATGATCTTGCGGCTGGCCCCCAAGCAAACTGAAGACATGGGAAAGGCGCAGAAAGCATTACTTGAGTGGGACCTTACCAAACAAATGGAAAGAATGGATGAAGCACAAGATGTATTACCGAGTGGGAACGGACTCGAAAGGCCCAGAGAGAGTTGACATAAAAGACTTATAATAAAACCATGAATAAAGAGAAAAAAGGGGGATTATGAGGTATAAATAATCTGGTTTTATTATAAGCAAAATTAATTTAGTGGAAAACAGAAGGGGGTGGGATTTTCTTTTGTTTCATTTAATTCCAAGATTTTTTTAGGCATATCATGAAAGCTGTAAGGTGGAAGGTCCTGTCTGGGCCTGACGCCAGGGAAACTTTGTGGCCGGGAATAGGGAAAAGTATAAAAATAAAAATGTACTCTCGGCCACGTGGACGACCTTTGTGTGCAGAGAGACTCCCCTGTACAGTGTACGGGGGGGATATGTCACAAATCAATCAAGAGGGAGGGTAACACCCCCTCCTAAGTCTGAAAAATTACCTTTTAAGGTAAAATACCTGACACCTACTGAATATGTAACAGCTTATATAACCAAGAGAATACAAAAAGGCATGTTTTTCAAATGGCAGTGTGCTTTCCAGGCCCATGTCACTTAGGATTGCACCCAGCGCTACAATAAAGAACTTCTTGCTGTAATTTTCCTTGTCCAGCAGGTATTTTTGCCATTTTCTTAAACTGGAAGCAAGGATTTTTCCTGCAAGACCACCACACTTTCAGAATATTTTGGTTTTCTCCTCTTGTCAAAGAGAGCTGTATCTAACACTGGAGGAGGGGATATGTTCAGGAGCCTCAGGGACCTACTGCAGATGTCTGAAAAGAAAGGAGCAGCTCATCTGAGAAAAGAAAAGACATGCCAGGATGTAGGGAGAAAAGGGACAGATGTGCGGGGTGGCTGGATGCCAGATCTGCTCTCTGATTATTCTCCAATCCCCTGAAGCTGAGCCTACTGAAGCATCTGGGAATTAATTCTGCAGATTGATTGTAATTGGCATAGTTACTGAAAACTGTTGTTAGGGAACATGAGGGTGTTGTTGTGCATACACTTAAGAAAAGAAACCTACCGAAGGTGGAAGTCAAGTTTTGCTTCTTTAACCATATTATCAGAGTTTCCAAGCAGTCTTCATCATGACGATAAAGTAGATATCCGAATCAATTGAAGCACTGACTCCTGCATAATAGTTCATGAATTCTTCTGTTGTGACCTGAGACAGAGAGATTTAAAATAGGAAAACAAATATTTTCTTTTAATGCTGTAAGTCAAAACCACACATGGAGGTGTTTCTTTAGGAAACAGAACATCTGCTATTTCATGTTGTTGCTAACAAAAAGGAATCAAACAGGAGGCAAAAAAAGACACAGAAAAATTGCTTAAGTTCACTTCTTTGCTAGACATGAGCTCTTGTCTAGCATACAGAACACTTGGATGGACATGAAACTTGTGAAGTTCACAAACATTACCAGGAACTAAAGTTAAAATCACTGTTGCCTAAGAAGACAGATGTTTAAAGTACTTTTTTCCAGGGACGATATGATCTGATTCTTTGTGTTACTATTAATAAAGGTGGATGGGGTTTCTGATACAATCCAGAGACAACTCAGAACTTTATATCTACCCACAGAGAGAAAATATCATTGCTCTAAACAAGTCTCGCTTAATGAAGTAATTAGTTTTTCAAATACCTAAGGGTTTTGAATATCTTTCACAGGTACTGTGAGGTGGAATCATTTTAAAATGACCATTACAAAAAATAAGGATAAAATTAGCAGATGAACAGTGCATGTCTCTCGTGGTGTCTTAACTCTTGAACCATGTAGCTCATTCTTTGAATCAACAACACACAGAAAAATAAAAACAATTAAAAAGGCATTATGTTATTAAAGAGGGTACAAAGGAGGGCCATGAGGATGGTGAATGGCCTTGAGGGGAAGCCTTGTGAGGAGCAGCTGAGGTCACTCAGTTTGTTCTCAGCCTGTAGAAGAGGAAACTGAGGAGAAATCTCATGGCAGTCTACAATATCCTCACGAGGGTAAGCAGAGGGGCAGGTCCTGATCTCTTCACTCTGTGGTGACCAGTGATAGGACTTGAGGAAATGCCCTGAAGCTGAGTCAGGGAGGTTTAGGCTGGATATCAGGAAAAGTTTCTTCACCCAGAGGGTGGTTGGGGCATTGGAACAGGCTCCCCAGGGAAGTGGTCACAGCACAAGCCTGACAGAATTCAAGAAGTGTTTGGACAACACTCTCAGGCACATGGTGGGATTCTTGAGCTGTCGTGCCCAGAGCCAGGAGTTGGACTCAATGATCCTGATGGATCCCTTTTAACTCAGCATACTCTATGAATCTATGATATTTACTCTGATTGCATTGTGTGTTTGAGAGCTAAGTGAAACATGACAATAGGGAGAAGTGATCACTATAGACTGTCCTATCATCATGAACTGATTACAAGCCTTGCTGACCCTGCCTATTTCAGAGGGACCCCATGAGATCACAGTGAAGAGGACCTTTTTTAGCAATTGCTTTACCTTGAGGCATTTCTGTTAAAAACATTTTAGGTATTCAGTATCATTAGTGTCTTCTGATTCAGGCACAGGAAAGCCACAGTTAGTTCTCAGAAGAAACAGCAATCAGGTGAACTAACATCAGGATTGCTGAACAAGAGGTGGGTGCTCAGCAAAACAAGGCACTGAACACATCAAGGATCACTTTGGAGATTCATTTAATGTGTTCCTGGATGACCTCAGCACAAAAAGCAGGAACCTTTTGTTTGAGATTTGTTAGATATCATCACTGTTGTAGAGAAGGAAGGGGACAGCTGGCCCAAAACTAGTAGCTCCAAGGATGACACAACAGCATAAGGGATGAAATTCAGCTCTACGAAGTGCAAAGTCATACCAAAGGAAAATAAAATCCATTACCTCTCTACAAATGAGAGCCTGGGTGTTGGAAGCAGAGCAAGTGAAGGATTTGGGTATAGTAGCCAGCCACTAGACAGGTAGAAGTCATCCGTGTAATGCAGGTATGAACACAGAAGTGCAGCCTCAAGAGTGGAAAGTGTTAAAGATGTTCCACAAAGCACTGATAAAACCTTACCCAGTTTGGTATTATTAACTGTTCAGACTGAGAATATTACCATGTGAACTATGGAGATCCAGCATTAAGGTCAGTCAAAAGGAGTTTACAGGCACAGAACAAGGGGAAACAGAGCAGGCTTGTGTCATGGTTTGAGAGCTCCAAAATCCAATTCCCTAGTCCAAGCCCTCTCCCACATCTCAATGCAATGTGAGATGGGTTTTTTCCAGACACTACACGAGACTCAAAATGGGGGAAAGGGAATATATATTACAATGACTGTACAAAATAAATACTACAATACATTATACACAATCTTAGCTATCTCTACCATGACATAAAAGTATTTACAATGGATCAAATCTCTTCTCCCTTCCAAATAAAAGTCCAGGAGGGAAGAAGGAAAAAATCCCATTCCACTCTCAGAGCAGCAATGTCTCTAAAGCAACAGTTTCTCTGTCTCTCTCTTCCATGAAGCAGCTGTAGCTGGATCTCTACCAGTACACACAAGAGGGTATCCAAGCCCCTCAGCCACTCGTCTCCAAGCAAGGGTCTTCTCTTCCGTGGGCTGCGTTCACCCAGACAACGGTCACGTCACCACATCATACCACGAAGCACGGGGGTCTTTGTGACGGTCTGTATCTTCAGGGGATTCAAGTCCCCTTTGCAGAGCTCTGTGCTCTGTCTCAAGCAGTGGGGGGGGGCAAGGTCACCCCTCCGCATTCCTTCTGAGCTTTACAGCTCCTTTCTGCAGTGCTGTAGCACTTCAAGACTCTTTCAAGTAAGAGTTCATCATCCTCCTCCTTTCTCGGAGGTCTCAGAGGGGTATGGGGTTTTATTTCAGTTCTTACCCCAACTTCCTCTCTCTCTCTCTTTAGAGTCTAATTCTCTCTCTGCTGCTGGCTCTCTCTCGGCTCTCCTTCCAGGAGTTCTCTCTGTGTTGCTGCATGCCTGTCGTTGTTGCTTGGTCTTATCTCTTCTGGCTCTCTGCCACCGTTTCTTCGGTCAGTGCAGTTCTGCCGCTGCTGCTGCTGCTCACAGTGAAGAAACATCCCCCAGCTCTTAGCTACAGCTACTTAGCCCAGTCTTTAAACTGTTCCAAGTCTCTGTAGCCCCTCTGCCGAGGGCTGGGGAGGCCCAGAGGCCCAAAGGGGCTCCGAGCCCCTTCCTCGTGGCTTTCACAACATGGCTACCTCTTCAACAACAACTACAACCACCTTCTCTTCTGTTCTGCTTGTGATATGCTTATATTTTGCAAAAGTGCTCGTTGGGTAAAACCTCAAAACTTCAACGGTCACCACCCCCTGGAGTTTTACTATTTTATACCTTCAGGGAGGGAAAACTGTTTCTCCCCACCCCAGCTTGTTTTAGAGATGGTTGCAAAGCAGATGCACAAGAAGTCCATCCCAAAATTGCCCAGGCTTTGCATCTGCACCAGAGAGCTTAGGCAGAGGGCAGAAAGAGCTTGCAGTTCTGCCCCAGCTCATGGCTCCTCAGGGCACACAGCTGGTGGCAGCACCCCCAACTCCATCCTCCCTCCAACTCTCTGTAGATAAATCTATCTCTATTATGGACAGATTTCTGAGTCAAATGTCTGAGTAATCACACTGGAGAAGAACTAACTGTAAAGTATTTAACATATTAAGGAACCTGCTTTTGAACTGAGTTCTAGTATTTGTTCTTCTAAGTGAAAAATCCTCCAATTCATGTGGATCTTGAAAATCAGCATGCTTTAGCATGAAGGATACAAGCCTGGTAATGTAATCTCTTGTACCTCCTGCAGAGCCCCTTTGCCTCAGAATGTGCAAGCAAGCTGTACCAGCAGTGCTATGCACACACTATGCATCTACTTTATTTTTCCATATAAATGTGATGCAAATGCATGTGTGGTACTGCAATTGCTCATACATTTAATGATATAAGTCAAGGGTTGAGTCAGATGGTGATTTCATGGCTTGACATTAGGTGTTTTACTTACCTTCCCGTCTTTGTCATAGGGTGAATCAAAATTATCCAGAAAGGCTCTAAAAACTTGTTCTTCTGTCCAGTCTCCATTTAAATATTTGGGATGGTGTTTTGGATTGTATACCTCTCGTAAGTCTTCGATTGTTATGACACCATCTCTGGTCTTATCTAATTTTTGAAATGCTTGCATTATTATTTCTTTCCTTGCATTCGACATGGGAGGCTGTAAGGAAATATTAACAGAATCATTTTATTTCTGCCAACTACTTGCCAAATTCAAGTACCTGCTGTTGTTAGCAGTAAAACTATTTCAAGGTGCATGGCTGACAATCTACACTGTCCATGAGCTAGAAAGGACAATATATTACCATAAAAAAGCAATGTGATCGAGGTTATTCAGTATCAACCAGTACAATATAAATGGACAATAAGAGAGAAAATACTACATAGAACACTTTCCTGTTCCACCCATTTTATATATTTCTAACAAGAAATTACTGATTACTCTAAACACTAATATTTTCTATCTTAATTGTTTAGACTTCATCAGAGCAAAGAGACTCCAACCAAAATCAGCCACGGCATGGTGAACTAATCCATGGAAACTGGATTAGTTTGTGTTATAAAGAGATGCATCATGAAATGACGCATAAAGAAGTGAGATTAATGAGCTGAATGACATAGGTACTCAGATTATAACATAGGAATTTAGGTAACTTAATCAAGGCTGCAATTCATTGAAAAAAATCACAACAATTTATTTGCAAATATTCTATTCTATCTTGTTCTGTTCTGTTCTGCTATATTTTTCTCCATTTAATGCAGTATTAACAAAAATTTCCAGACTTACTCTCAGTGTAACAAGAAATTCATCGAAGTCAATTGTTCCATTGCCATTTTTATCAAATATATGGAAAACCTTTTGTGCTTCTTCCTTGTCAAGTGTGATCGCGTACACATTTAATCCCCTCATAAATTCTTCGAAATCAAGGGTTCTGCTATTCTCGACATCCATCATTCGAAATACTCTGCAGGATACATGACATTTGAGGAAAATGCACAGGAAAACATGGAGAATGCTGCAGTGGTTTATCACAGTGCTGGAGCACAGGGTCACTTTACTGAGGTAACATTGTTCAGTCTTCTGATGGGGGGCAGGGGGAAAGGAATAAAACCCCCAACCAACAAAACCCTCCACAGTTATAGGCAGCAGAGATGACTGGTTTCTATTGGGTGCCTGATTATGACACATCTGAAGGTAAATGAGGGGAAGGCTGCCATGGTCCTCCTGTTCATTATAGCCCTCTGCCTTCGGCAAGTTGGGCATTTAAATGAAGTTCCAGTTAGTCACCACCTGGATCCTTTTGTGGTTTATAGGGCCTGGGAGGGGTTTCAAGGTGTGATGCAGCTCCCCTTTCCTAGGACTGAGATACAAAAGGAGTCTAGGTGCCTCCCACAAACTACCCAGACCATTACACAGACCATTACACACAAGGGAATCACATCTGAAAGAAAAGAAGCATAAAATCCCCTGTACTGAGATACTTAAATTAATTTTCAAAAACACCAAAGAGAGATATGTGTCTTAAGCTTCCCTTCTCTCCCTCGCAGGAGTTGTTCTGGGTCTCACAGGAGCACCTTCCCATGAGAGATTCACATGGCTCATCCCTTCAACAGGCAAGCAGGCCAGTCCTATGCCCCAGAACACATGAGCCCCGAGGCCAGGCTGTAAGTTGTGGCGTTTGCATTGGAAACAGGAAACTCAAATTTTGGTCCCTGTTAAGCCTGTGAGCCTCTTGCAGCTAAAACTATTAGGCTGAATAATGGATTTGATTTCTTAGACTCACTTTCCAAGTCCTTTGATGCCAGCGGATCCCCTCGCTAAACACAACAATCGCAGCTTTTCGATGGGGTCAGTAGCTCCCAACAGGCTTCTTTTAGCCTGTATTACCATGTCTCGGTCATGTCTTGCTGTGCCCGACATCTGAAAGACAAAAGCAGTCTTGTGACATGGATTCACATTCAGGCATAGTGCTGAAACCTGCCTTAGAATATGGAACATCCCAAGACCCTCACCTGCAAGGTCTGGTGGCAATTCTTTCATGACAACTCATTTTGACTCTCTATTTCCTTGCCCTTATATCCTTCTATCAGAAAGGAAATTGCCAGTATAGGTCATGAACCATGAAAGGAAAGCTCAGTCAACCATCCTGTGATTAGATAGGAATGCCTGGGTAAGAATTTTCTGCCTAAAATGTGAAAATACAGTGAAAACCAGTGGATGAAGCCAGGAGAGTGAGGTTGCCTCCACATTCCCTGCATCCCTGCCAAGCCTCTCCTCCACCTGGAGAGGTTTGCAGTTAGCATTTGACCACAGGAATACAAAAATTATCCTGGGTGAGGACCTTTGCCTTAGATTTGCTTTTGTTCCACTAAGTCCCTAATTCTCCAGAGCAGAGCTTTCTCCCACGGCATGTCTGAGCAACAGAAATCACCTGCAGATGACACCTCCTGCTTTTTTAACACAACTGCAAAATAAATTAGTACCTTAAACTTGCACAGCATTTAGAACCTCGGGACTTCAGACTCTGCCAAGTCACACAAGCCTTCCAGCTTCCCTCAGAGGAATAAACGGAGAAAACCAGCCTGTGGAATCTGCAGTGCTGCAATAGCACCACCAAGAGGAGCATGCCCGGGCTGGCAGAGGGTCACCCCTTCTCCCACAGACACTATTTTTGCCTAGTGGTAAAAAAACCAGGGCTGTCCATGCCCATAACCAATATTTTAGGACCACGCGGAATCCTGGCCCCTGGGCACATGCTCAGGGCCAAGACTGACACTTGCTAAGGCAGTGCTGCGCTGAGGAGATGAAAATGGGCAGCCCTGTGAGGCATTAGTGCACCTGGCACTTCTAATCCCATTGTCATTGCATGTACAGAAGTGTGAATTGAAATAGTCAGAGAAAACTTATGAGAAACATGGAATCAAACTGTTTCTTCTTAACTACTCTGCTCCTGTCTGAAGAGCAATGACTATGGCTGCTGGTCATGTCACATATGATGAATTTTATAACCCCTTCAGATGACTCCAGTTGAGCTTGGAAAAACAGAAAAATAAAATGGTTTTGTACACCCCAGTTGGTTTCAGTAATAGATGATTGTAGAAGTCTAGAGAGGTAGAATAGAGACCATTTTGGCCTTTGGTTTAGACAGAACAAGCAAAGTTCTTCTGGGAACTCATTAACCAGTGACCAGAAAGACCTTACAGCTGCATGAGATCAGCAGCCAAAAATGTTTTCTGTAAACAATGACCTGTCCTTAAGGGGAAATTTTTAGTTGGAAAGAACATAAAATACAGTGAGGTTACATAAACACAGTGCGAACTATATCTCCATTATATAATTATCCACTATAGCTTATATATAACAACTATACTTCAATACAGAGCGCATAATGCATGCATAGCACTGTGCAGTATGCCTCCACACTATGTTATGTATTTATATGTATTTATATGAGGACATAATTTGTCTCCACTGCACACTGCAAAAATCTATACAAACACACACCATGAAAAATGTGTAACATTTTGTTGCCTCGGGTTCAGTGGAACCATTTCCAGCATACTGCAAATAATCATTGCAGCAAGATTCATGAATTGAGACTAGGGAGGGATAATCTGATTTGATATCTATTATGATCTCCTGTGCCACAGTAAAAGGCACTGAAACTGGCCAATCCTCTGTTATCTCTGCAGTAAGCAAAAAGTTTGCTTCTACATCTACAAGCATTTCTGGCTGAGAACTCACCATCTCCAGGCCAAGTTGCTCTAGTATTGAACCATTTTCCTTTTAAAAGGTGTTTTTCCCTTCTAGTGAATTTCCCCCATCATTAGCTGCTGCTTACTTTTTTTTTTTACAAGGCTAAAGAGTTACCTATTAAAAATTTGTCCAGATGCAAGGTCCCTTTTAAATCCATTTTGGCTAAATAATTAGGCAGAGCTCAGGTTTCCTGATACAAAATGAATTTCCAGATGTCAGATAATTCTGCAATTATGCTTGAACTATTCAAATTTTTTTTCCAGTGCTCCTTTTGAAGTGGGTCAGAGCACTCCAATAATATCACTAATGCCATAGGTAGAGGTATTCCCACTTCCCTCCCCCCGTGTATCATGGTTAGAAACACTAATAATAAATATTTCTGCTGCTCTTTGCAAATTTGCTTTCTCTATAACGTTCAGTAACAAAATCACCACCAATAAACACACACTTTATAAACCATATACAAACTATACAAGCGTATGCTATACAAAACTCAACAATTAAAGTCTGTTTTCAAAGTGATTGCACTTACACTTTATCTTAAAGCACCTTAAACATGACCTGGCTTTCTGTGTCACACAGCAGTATCTGTTTGAGAAGCCTTTCTACACATCCAGTAAATACAGAAAACCAGTTAAATACAAACCCTGCAGCACACAAACCTGGTCCACAGAAACACTTTTACCACTTTCCTATTTCTGTTGGCTGCTGGTTTAAGCTAGAGATAAACCTTTCTTAGGCCATATTGAAAAAAACAGATTCCAGATCAGTGCAAGGAAGGAGGAATCACATGCTCTTTCCTCTTATTTTGCTTTTGCCCCTTTTTGGATAATGTGAAGTAATTAAAGATGCAATCAGGGTTTGCTGAATATAACAATTCTCTGTACACCGTACAAATGTGTTACATATTAAACCCATTAATAAAATAAGAATAGCTCATAACCATAATTGTGCATGGTTTTAATTCTTATATCTTACCCAAGATTATCAGACGTCTCCCTCACTAAAATTAACCAACAGTGTTTATTTTAATTTTGAATGCTAGAGAGTTTTGTTTTGCTTAACAGCCTGGGCTATGAGCAATTACAATAGCACACATTGTCAGCATTGTTTGTTTCTATGGGTGATGTTGTGTTGTGCACGCTAAACAGAAATTATTGCATATATTCCGAACAAATGCAAACCCTTAAATTTTGGGCTGAGTTTTTCCAGCAAAACCTTGGGCCATTCAGCAACCAGGTCCTTTTACATTCCTCTGTGCCAGAGGATTAAACCTGGAAAGAGTCAGATTCAGTCTAAGCTCTGCATCATTTGTTTAAATGTTATCCCTCAGCTGAGCCCAAAAGCCTCCTATGAAATCCTGGAAAACGCTGCAGCATGACAGGCAGAGTCCGCATACTTGCCTCTGGATTACCTGGGCCTCCAGAAAGCCCCTGTCCTGGCCAAAGACAGAAGTAGCACACCACGCACCCCAATGTACAAGCTCTTACGATCTGAGACTAGATTAAGTGCCCTAAACCAATTGTACATATTTGGTTTACTCCTTATAATTCCATTAAATTATTAAGAGCATGAAATCTGACAACCATCTAAACACCTCTTTAAAAATCTGGTTTACCACCCCCACTAGAGCTACCCTGTAGCAGCTGCCCGTCTCTCACTTCATCATCCCCAACCTTCTGGCAGGTTAACATTACTGCTCTTACTATTTTGCAGATAGATAGATAGGTAGATAGATAGATAGCATATATATATGAATATACAATGATATATTAAAATATATAATTTTAATAAAATATAAAATACACGATATTAAGATATATTCTACTATAAAATTATATATAATAATACATGATTTTAATAAATATAATTATATATATTTTAGAAACCTGCTTTTGGTTGATCAGAGAAACTTATTGCAAGGTAACAAACAGGAGGGAAAAAAATCCTCTACCTGCAATGTTATCCTGAACGTGAGGTTTTCACCAAGGACTGTGGAGGTGTTCAGAGCACCGGGGTGGTGTTGTGCCCCACCTGCTTCTCTGCAGCCTCCCTGCAAAGCTTACTTATAGATCTCGTTCTACTTGTTTACACACCCGGCTGCCTTGGCCCCCCCCTTTTTGGGAGGCCTGGAGTTTTCCAGCTAATCTCCAAGGTGACACTGGAGGCTGCGGTGGCCCAATCTGCAATTACACTGCTTCCCTGTACGATTGCTGTGGGCCTTCGAGACTCGTTTTATCTCTTTTAAAAATAATGCCCCACTTCTCATGTGGGCAGAGGGGGATGTGGGAGAGTAGGAAACACCTCGTGCCACCTCCCCCATTGAGATAGAAGGCCAGGTGTGATTGTGGAAAGGAGCTGCGTTGCCATGCTGGCCTTGGTTATGTTTTGAGAACGTTTCCCTACTTTCATAGTTGATGGGGTTGAAAAAAACTCGCTGGTTCAATCTTGCACTCAAAACCTAATAGGAGAATTTAAGTAAAAGATTGTCTACTGTATTTCACAAAAAACAACTCGCCAGCGTATATATTTTTCCTGCTGATTAATTGCCGCTTTGTAGACCCACTGGTGGTTAGAATCTCTGGGGAGACACTGGGCTTGTGTTCATTTGCAGCAAGAAGAAAACTGAAAAGGTTAAACACTCATATGATGAGGAAAAATTGTTCTCTGCCTAGACACAGCTATTAGCAACTCTGTCTACAGAAGGTCACAAACGTTAGTGAGGTAATGTAACACTTGGTAAGGAATCAGGGTGTTGATAGACTCCTTAGGTGTAAGAAATAGCCTGTGTCATGTCCTGTCGGGCAGCAGCAAGATAAACACAGAGAACCAAAGCCGATGGCAATAGCAGCACCTACAAGTTAGTGTAAGAGCAGATGGAAAATGTGCTGGAGGGCAGGAGAGTTCTGTAGAGGGACCTGGACAGGCTGGATAGATGGGCTGAATCCAGTGGTATGATGTTTAACAAGGCCAAGTGCTGTGTCCTGCACTTGGCCACAACAACCCCCCGCAGCCCCACGGGCTGAGCACAGAGTGGCTGGAGAGCAGCCAGGCAGAAAGGGACCTCGGAGTTTGGATTGACAGGAAGCTGAACATGAGCCAGCAGTGTGCCCAGGTGGCCAAGAAGGCCAATGGCATCCTGGCCTGGATCAGGAACAGTGTGGCCAGCAGGAGCAGGGAAGTGATTCTTCCCCTGTACTCCGCGTTGGTGAGGCCACACCTCAAGTGCTGTGTCCAGCTGTGGGCCCTTCAGTTCAGGAAGGATATTGAGGTGCTGGAGCAGGTCCAGAGAAGAGCAAGGAGTCTGGTGAAGGGACTCAAGCACAAGTCCTATAAGGAGAGGCTGAGGGAGCTGGAGTTGTTTAGCCTGGAGAAGAGGAGGCTCAGGGGAGACCTCATCACTCTCTACAACTCCCTGAAAGGAGGTTGTAGACAGGTGGGGGTTGGTCTCTTCTCTCAGGCAGCCAGCAGTAGCACAAGAGGACACAGTCTTAAGCTGTGCCAGGGGAGGTTTAGGTTAGACATTAGAAAGAAATTCTTTACAGAGAGAGTGATCAGACATTGGAATGGGCTGCCCAGGGAGGTGGTGGATTCACCACCCCTGGAGTATTTAAGAAGAGATTGAATGTGGCAATTAAGTGCCATGGTCTAGTTGACAAGGTCAAAAGTTGGACTTGATGATTTCAGAGGTCTTTTCCAACCTAGTTGATTCTGTGATTCTGTAAAACAGAGGTAAAGCCCAGTTCTGGCCATGGATAAAACACTGAGCAAGAATGAAAAAGTGCATTGTTTCCTGGCAAAAGCAGAAAATTGTTTCAAGCACTTGCCAGAGTAGTACCACTTGCACCCTGGCAGGCTGCTTATCTTTCATCAACAGGTACTTCCTGGTACTAAACCGAAGCTTGTGCAAGATTTAAAATATGCTTTTATATCTCTAATCTGGCAGCTGATTGCACATTAATGCACAAGCAGGAAACAATGTTTATTTGATCATTTACTGATTCAGAAATACTGGCCTTGTGAAAATGTAACATCCCTCCATCTACCAGCTTTGTTTTGGGAATTGATCTCCAGAGACCTCCTGGGAATACAGAAGCGATAAGGGCCTAGAAACATTATTTGGGCTGCTGGCATGGGAAGAGCAGCTCTGCTGCCTGCCCACACACTTTGCAGAGGCACTGGGGCCTGGAGAAATGGTTTCCACTGAACAAGTCAGTCCTTGAAATTCATCATTCCACTTCAGTAAAGAAATTCCTCAGATGCAGAATTTGCATTGACTTTCAAAAAGGAAAGATTAGAACAACAAGGATGGGCTCTTGAAAGCAAAAAAATAAGTGAACTTAACATGTGGACACTCAGCAGCCTTCTGCTGCCTTTCCTGTCCTCTGCCAGTGAGCCAAGGCATATACAGACACACATAGATGTTAATCCTCCTTCCACATGCCCCTCTGAAAACTGGACTGTGCCATCTCTGAGCTGGTTAATGAGTTACCAGTTTGAAAAATTATTAATATGCTTTCAGGTGTCTCAGATTGCATCAGGCTGTGATGAAGCTTATTTTATTGTACCTGCTCCATTACTGTGTACAAAGCTGTAAGCAGAGTTCAGTGAATTCGGAATTTATCATAAAGGGGATAGATATTTCATCAGAACTCTGGAAATTTTCCTCACTATTTTCCAACTACCTCTGAATACATACGTGTTTGATTTTTGGTTTTGCCTGAACACCCTGAACTATCTGCTGAGTTTGTGGTTCAGCAGTGGACAGAGTTTACTAAGAAAAACATACTATTGAGGTGTAACATGATCTACAAACTCATGACAGAGATTGAAAACTTGTCAACTCAAGTTTCCAAAAGTTAAGATTTCATGTTGAATTTAGGCAGGAGGGAAGGTATAAGAAATGCCTTAGAAGCATTATAAGAAGTGTCTCAAAAAAAAGAGGTGTTGGGTGTTTTGTGTATTTAGTTTTCATGTGATAGCACTGTTTATTAATGTGCCACCTGTGACCTTCATTGTGGAGAAGCTCCCCAGCTGTGAGAAGTGAACACATCTGCTTGTCCTTGGTAGGGAAATCGACATGGTTGTTAGTGTTCAACGCAACTAAATTAGTAGGTTAAAAAAAGTAGCAAGCATGAACTCTCAGAACACTATGCACCAAAGAAGACTAATTTTACAGGATAAACCTTCAGGTTTTTTTCCTGCCATTAAAATTAAGAAAGTTTCATATACACTAAAAAAGAAACCCTCGTGGTAAGTACATTGTAAAGGAAAAAGTATTCTGATTTTAAACCAAGATATAAGTCACAAAAACATAGAATGGTTTGTGTTGGAAGGGACCTTACAGATCACCTGAACCAAATCCACCGGAACCAAATCCACCTGAACTCTGACTCCAAATAAAATGCTTTTATATTCAGAAACACTCTGTCCCTGTATGGGTTTTAGTTATCCAGCTGAAATTAACTGTCTGCTTTCCAGAGCAAAGACCAGCTGCCACATGCAGACTGTGCTCATGCTACTGAACTAATTCCAAAGAGGGGGGTCACCACCCACCTGCCTGCGTGGTCGGGTCCCCAGACCTGCTGGTAACAGAGATGCAGTCCAGTCCCTCCACGTGGGTCTGACACCACAGCACTGGCCCTCAGTTCATCCCTCTGGGCTGAGGAGCCTTTCCAGGCGGAGGAGTGCACACTGCCAGCAGCACCTGCACAATGGATTGATCTGCTTGGCTACACATGTGCAGCATTCCTAACCTCTACCTTTAGTTGCCTTCTCACTTCACTCTGGTGCAGCACAAACAGATCTTATTTTTTTAACACTATGTCACCTGCTAAAGGCATGTGTCACTCGACAAGCTTTTGAAGGTGATTTGAGACCAGGAGCATTCCAGAAGTGGAGGTAGTTGTTTAGAATTTTTATTTTTCTTGAAAATCTCCCACAAATCTGCTCTCAGTTGGAGAACGGAAAATTAAAACACCAGATACTTCAGCTTTCTAAGAAGTTCAGCAATTAATGTTTACTAAAAATTGCTTATTTTTATCCCGTGCCTTGAAATAATGAAACTTGAAGGTTTTAAATATTTCAGGCCAAGCGGAAAAAACAATGTTGCAGGAGTTAGTTTTTTTTTTTTATTCTATTACATTTCTCAAAAATATTGGCAAGTTTCTGTCTACCACAGAGAAACAATGCAATAGAAATCTAACATGCATGAGAAACTTCTGTACTCAACCCTCTCTTTATTTTGTCCACAGAAGAAATCAGTTAAATGGGCCCAGCATTTAGTGGGATCAAATACCTTTTGATGCTGAAAAGCTGTCCTTAATAACTGCAAATTGGGGCAAGTAAGGAAGAATAGAACAAGAACACTCTGCAGCTCTCTGCAACAAAAAACAGAACAATCTGTCCTTAGTGAAGGGGGCAAAGAGGAGGGAGCCAAAACCAGAGAGAAGGTTTCAGCCAGCTGCTCCTCAGAAAGGCCTCCCTAAAGACAATCACAAAGTGCTGGAATGGCCTGGGGAAGAAAGGGTTGTTGTGAAGTCTCTGCAATTGGCACAGGAATATGCCAGGAGGGGAAGTCTTGACAACGTTTTTGCGCCCCTCCCAGTCCTCTGAAATGTAGGCTTTTACAGGTAAATGGAATCATGCAGGCACCATTAGGGAGGAAGGTAAAAGGTGGTAGGTAGCAATGTCAGTAGTTGTACAGGAGAGAGCAGCGCCAGGCAAGGCACAGCTGCAGGAGTATCTGGAGGAAGGTGGTGGAGGGAGGAGCTGTAGTACTGGCAGGGAGGGGAATGCTTGCTTCCCTTGCCAGCCCATGGAGCCAAACTGACTGCAGCTGAGACTTCAGCCTGTGTGGTACTATTTCTGAAACAACCACAAGTAGGATGTAGCTATTTCTTGTTATTCTCTGGAGATTCCTCTCCAAACTACCAGGGACTGTTTTGGTTCCTGACTCCAGAAACTTGCTGGTGACACGTGAGTTAGATGCTTTTATCGACCTGGGCATGCTAGACAGGGCAGCACAATTCAGCATTCAACATGCTGGTGATACTCATCAACATGGCTGGGGACACCCACTGCTCTAGAGAGCTTTGTGATGTCCCAGAGTCCCTTCTCTCCATGGCCTGCGCATTTTAGAAGTGACTTTTGTCGCCCATAAGATGAGCTATTGCCAGGCTCCTCTGCTCCACTCATAGCTATTGATTTCTAAAACTTCCAAAATCTAGATAATCTCTTTTATCTGTAAACATTCAACTAGAGACATACGGACTTGTGTTGGATGTACTACACCATAACATGCCTAATTCCCTGAGAGGCAAGCAAGAAATGCTCAGAAAAGCAGCAAGGTGGCCCTGTAAGCTGGTGTTGCCATTGCTAGTAACAGGCAACCAGCTCTGGCAGAGCTTCAGGATGAAGGCCTGCCAAGCTTGCTTTATCTTCCTATAGCTTTACTTTCTGTGACAGCAATTTCTCTGGCTGACCAGTTGCCTACAGTAATTAATTTTAATTTTGTTTATCTTTATATGGTGCAGTTCTATATAGATAGCAGTAACTATTAGTAGTTGTATGTATAATGGAGATGTTTACTTCTAACACAATACAGGATCAAGAAATACCAAGCTGGAGACAGTGCATGGAGCACAGAGCAGTACAGGTATGAAGTGATAAAATTTGGGACACAGGCTTGGCACTGGAGATCCCACAGCTCCTCATCAATGGTCAGAGAAACACAGACCTGGGCAAAACTGGGTTTAGGGGTACTAAAGAGAACAAAAATTAAGAGCCTTTAGCATATGTGGAATACACCACATACAGTAAACTCACCTGTAATATGTAGCTGAAGACCAGTGAAAAAAAAGAGAAAGGTGTAAATGCATTTTAGCAGTCACAGACAAAAGACCTCAAGGAGATCCTAGAGCATCAGTGTGATAATATTCCCACAAAGGACATCAGAAGCTGAAGATTTACAGCTTTAAGTCATTCTGCACTCTGAAGATGCTGACTGTAAGACCTAGAGGAACAATGGAAGGGTGAGGTACAATCCAAGAAAATGGATAAAAAAATAGGTGTATTGTATTTGTATTATTTTATGTTGCAATTGTATTATAAATATTATTATTGGCACTTTTCCCACATTGAAGTTATAACTGCAGTATTATTATTTCTTTTTCTATATCAATTAAATTTGGATTAGCAATAATATACTCTTTAGATTTTAATTAACAGTAAATTCTTGGCCTTACTTATATGTGACCTGTTCTTTCTTTTCGACCAGAAACAAGACCTTCAGCACAGCAGAAGGGAGATGAACATGAAGGCCTTTTCAGACTCATCTAGCAGGGGGACAACAGGCACTCTGTAACATCACTCCTGCTCTTTCTGAGGTACGTGACTCATGTTGCCAGCTGCAAACCGCATTAATGGGAAGTTTGACTGTTAGGTTGTGTGATATTTTCACACCCACAGAGCTGAGGTTTGTCTCAGCAGTGAGACTGCTTTGCCTCTCCCCATTGCCATTTCCCTTGAAATGGGGTGGTGCTTTCTTTATGAGCTGAGAAGTTAGGCAGATGATGTCTTTCTCTATATGGGCTGCAGGGTAGTGATGTCTTTGTGTAGGCCCCTCACTTGACCCTGTGATCAAGTGACCAAGCAGATAATCAAGAATGATTTCAAATAGAGGTGATAGCATATCTTGGCTATGCCCAGCAGATTTGACATCAGTTATTCAGATGATCCAGCACAGATCCTTCTGTCCAGCCTGTAGGACTTGTGTCCTTGCTGTGCCGTGTTCTTTCCTGTACACTTTTGTTCCTCTGTGTGACCTGGGAACAACTCCTGGGAACAAAAAAAAAACCAACTATGTTAACTCCTCCAAGTGCACACAAGGTTTTCTTCCATAACCCGGATGCTCTTGTCTCTGCAGGGTAGGTGGGAGTGCCACCAGAAGTGGGAGACCACTGATCCCAGCCCATCATTCATGACCCCACCTCATACAGTGCATAGAGTGGGAAGAGACCAAGGAACATTGGACAGTGGCACAGATCTGCAGGTACATGTTGTAGCAGGCAACAGACAGGTAAATGCAGGCAAGTAGGCACACCCCATGCTGCAGAAATGGTAGCAGGATTCCCCACACTTTTCTAACTCCACATGCCAAATTACAACTTGTTACAGCCCCTGCTGTGTTCCAAGACCTTTTCCACTAGTCAAGTCTTAACTTTACTCCTTGGCAAAGCTCCTTCTGATTTCAGAAGTGTGGTGTCTAAGGTGTGTAGTTAGGCCTGATGCAATAGAGATGAAGTGCCAGTGTCTATACTACTCCCTGAAGTGAGTCACCCAAACCACAGCCCTTTACACTAGTTAATGTTCTCAGTTTGTGTCTTGTAGTACATCCCTATTGCAGACACTGATGTTGATGGGGAACCTGCCACAGTACAAACCACTAGCAGCTACCAAGATGCAGTCATTTACACAGAATCAAGTCTGGAATACTGGCACGAGTCAGCATTCAAGTATTTGTAAGCTATTATTTCTGTCTGAAGACGTATCCTTTTTAAAAACAAATTAGTCATATGGTCTCAAATGGATTTATGCTAATGGAAAACGTAGTTCTACCATATGAACAAGAAACTAGACTACAACTACTGCCATGTTTCTGATATACCATTCCTGTGTTTGAGGCCAGATAATGCTAACAGGAATTTGCTAACATCATCTACACAGATATTGCATAATCTGTCATGTTTGTTATCTACAGGGGGAAGTCACTATCTTCTGATGGATGAAACCTCACAAGTTTCTGTACAAACAGTCATACGACCTGGATGTCACCAAAGACGGCTATTTTGATGATGCCAAGGAAAAAAAACCCAAACACAAAATACTCACCCCAAACCAAAAAACTGGTTCACAAAAAAGAATAAAAAAACATTTCTTAGAATAGTATATTACAAGACAAATGTTAATTCTAATTACACTACTACTGTAAATATTATGTAAGCTCTAGGAATGTCATGTTTATTCCATCACCAGCTACCTTTGCCAAGGACAGAGGCTGCAGTCCTGCGCTGCAGTCCATGACATGACGCTTCCTGGACTGTAACAGGCTCCCCCAAGTGGCAACTCCAGTGTGCAAGTCCAGCTTTTCTTCTGATATTGCACTGCCTGACCTGGCACAGCCTTCTCCTGCCATCACCGACATGTCATGTAGGATCAAGAAATAAGGTGGGAGAAGTCCTGAGACTGCTTCAGCTTTTAAAGAAAAACAGGGGGTCCTGGACCCTTGGGAAATTTGGAGCTTCAAGCTTATTTTGGAGGATTTGTCATTACAGATCACAAAATAGTGTTTGTCTCTTAGTTAGGGACAAAGTGGGTAAATTGGGAGGATGAGAGCAGAGAGACTTACCCCCAGCCAGTGGGTCTTCCAAAGAGGTTTAGTGCCTGACATCCAGCTGTTCCTTGACTGACATTGTCACAAGTGTGATTCAGATCAGAACTAACTGTGAACTCTTTGCCTCCTTTTACCCCAAAGCTGTGAAGTAGTAAGTATTAATTATTCCTCGTTTTTTAAGAAAAGATTCATTTTAGCCTCTGAAGAATCCACAGGAAAAAGAAATGAAGGCTGAGTTAACGGCTGTATGTTAAAAATGTCTTCCATTTGAAAATACTGGAATCATTGTGTGAGTTAAAATGGGAATAGTCCAATTTCTGCCAAGGTACAAAGTACCTGGCCAAGGTGGCCAGGACTGCACTGCTGAATATAAGAAAGGGTTTGACAGCAACTCCAACAGGTTTGTGGAGGGCACAGTCTTGATCTTTTTTTGTGTACAGTTCCTTAGGCAGCTTGTGTTACCTGCAAAGCCCATCACCATTCCTCACAGTCCCAGAGTGGCTTTTTAAATAATATGCTTCAAATAATGAAGTAAGGCTGCAAAAGTCATTCTGTGGAAGTCATCTCTCCCTTTTCCATGCACATAGAGTTCTTTACCTTGCTATTCCTAGTCAAAGCTAATGCTGCAAGATAAAACAGACTTTAGGTATACACATTCAAGGAATTAAATCTTACAGTTTCAAGTCCTGGTGGATCCTGTGCTTTGAATAAAATACTAAGCATTTCTAAACTAAACTAAACTGAGGCATGTGGAAAGAAAATGAAGCACAAAAGCAACACGTCTCTTACTTGGGTGGAGTGATGTTTTCTCTCAAGCTTTTGGATTTTTCATTGTGACATTTCTGGTCATCAGTGCAAGAAATCTTCTGTGTGTGGAATGGGTAAGGCATAATCCACTGCCTTGATGTCTAATTCAGAAGTCAGGGAGCATACTGTAGTAACCCTTGAGTGGTACAAGGCTTCTTTTGAAAAGTTTACAAAACACTCGATTCATTGATTCTCTAGCCCAGGGACTCTCCTAGAGAAGTTTCCTGGAAAGGAACAATGTGTTGAATTAGGGGTTCCTGACACATGGTTGTTCTGAAATGTCATAACTCAGATCTAAACCAGCACAAACACTGATTCCTTCTGCCCATGCTAAGACCTCAGCCTAGTCCTTCACTGTTGCAGGAGAGAGGGTGGGGCTCCTCTTGAAAAATTCTGCTTTGGTCTTGCCTAAATCTTGTTCCACAGTCAGTGTAAAACCTTGGAGACAACTCTGGGAACGGGTTCTTCAATTGATGAGGAAGATGAAAGTATCGCTACACTGAGCTCGGGGATTTAATGAGTTTGGAGCTGCCATGCAGAACATTCAACAGGTTTCTCATTGAGTGGCTGATGTGGACAGCTAGTGAGCTGTACACACAGACAGATACTTAAATAGATTTTGCCCACTAGCACACCCTCTTGTCTAGAGTTTTGCAAGACTGTCCATGGTTTTCTGGAAGGCAGGACTTTGTCTCACTTGAAAACTGGAGCTATTTCAAGCACAATGATACTTAACTCAGGTTTGCTGGAAAGCAACCCCTGACTTCCTGTCACAAGGAAAGGAGCAAGCAGTCCAGAAGAGTGTGCAGTGGTGTGGGATGGGAAGTGGCAGTGTTTGAGTGGGACAGTCACACATGTAGCTGACAAGGAGGCTGCTGAAACAAGGTACGTGTTCCTGTTTAAGTAGACACGCTGTGAAAGAAATTTATTCTTGCAAGTACAAGTTCTGAAAGAAATTTAAGCTTACCATTGCAGTTGTAACAAGTATCAAGGATGTTTTTATACATACTTTATTATTCTTTTCAACAGGATCAGCTGAAGAGTTAACCAACTTCATTAACTTCTAAATCATTAAAATTTAAAGAATTCACAATTTACAGATTTGACAAGGAAGTAGCAATTACAGTGCTCAAAAACAATAGCACCCAGTTAAAGAGTCTTTCTTTTCTTCCATTACAAATATAAGTTCAACGCTTAGATGAGTTTTATGAATCAACTGGCATATATATTATGCTCAAAGATCTCAGTTCCTCGAAAGAGAAGTTTGGTATAACGTGGTTGACGTTTTTAATCCTTCCTGCTCTGCTGCAGAAAATTAAGGTGTGTGATGTAGCAGACTGCCCACTGGGATGAACACTTCTATGTCTTGTGTCTCTGTATTTCATCTCTACTTAGCTGTGGACTTCTGGTGCCATGTGAAGAACAGTTTTGTGCCTCTTTCTATGATCACTAACAGCAGAAAGTTGGGAATAGAGTAAATTTGAAAATGTTGCAAAAGAAGGAACAATCAAATCCAATACAAGTTTGACTGTTTATGTAGATTTTTATTTATTTATTTTTAAGACATTAACAATTCTCTTGATCTACATAGGGTAACAGTTGCTAGCCTGCTTTTCCTGATTTTGTGGCAGAAGCCAAGGTGGCAGATAGCAGAGACTATTGGAGTTCTTGATTTTAAAGCAACAGAGAAATGAAAAATATCTCAAAAGTGTAAGCATCCAAGGAAACTACTACTGAATCCAACACTGTACTGTTGGAACCAGAGAATAATTTTACAGACTGTCATGTTTTATTGTTCTCTGCAAGTGCCAAAAGTTTTCAGAGCAAAAATCAAGAGCTCAAATTTCTTCAGTTTGACATTGGGCCAGCTATTCTTAGCCTTGTTACTGAACATACTCTTCTGGAGGAATACTGGTTTGGTCCAGTCTATTTACCCCAAAGTATGGGGAAGCGTCATCTTGACCTGTGGTAAATAAAATTGCCACAAATTGCCACACTGTGAACGTTAAAGCTGAGATTCCTCCAAAGGATTGACGAACTACGAGCTCCAATAGATAGAATCTGTAGCTAATCAAATGACTGGTCTCATATTTGTTCTTTATTCAAATACACTAGTGAACTCAGTCAAGCTCTATAAGAGTTCCCAGAGAAATAAACACCTAAGACATGGTCTGCTACTGCTACTGACAAAGGTCTTAATTTCAATGAGAGTAAAATCAAGCTTTTTAGTTCCTAATGCTTGTTAGTAATTATTGTTTCTAGTAATTCCTAAGGCTCATTAGTACTAATTGTTCCCAGTAAATGGCGACTTAATATCTGATTATGTTGCTGCAGGATTTCAACAGATGTCTGCTTAAAGAGGAAGCAAGTCCATCACATTTTCTGGAAGTGTTTTTAGGGTTTTAATTTATTTCTAGCTGTAAATTCCCTCCACTCAGAACTGACAACAGGGGTACACTCACCAAAGTTCATGCTGTCGCCCCCTTTAGCAGAGGGCTCCTACCTCTGTGGGTACCTGGGACAGACTCTGCCTACCCACTCAATCCCTGAGCCTGAATATCCCAGTCCCCTTGTTCTACACTGGCTTGGCTATCACTTTACAGCACATCAGCATTCAAGCCTGCAGCCACAGTCTCTGTTTATTGCTCTGAGATAACAAGTTTCTGGGGATTTGTGAAGCCATTTTAAGCATTAGTCCAGAAACCCTGATTCCAACTGTCTGTGTCTTTGCAACCTGCCACTGAACAGTCCGAGAGGCAAAAAAAATTAGTATTTTATTTTGGTGCTCTGAATTGCACAATTGCTCACACTCCCTCCCAGCTCACTTCCTACTTTTCCTTCTGTCAGGATACTCTTCAAGCCATGAACTATGAAAAGGTTTGATTCCAGAAATGAGAGGCAAAAGCTACAGGGTGTTTGCACAGTACTGAGCCCAACACAGCTTTTTATTGCTCCTCTACAGTCAAAGCTACATATTTTTAGACCTCAAGGGCCAAGCCGTCAGCATGTTGCTATCAGATTTCCTACAGAAAATCTGAGGTGAGGCTGGGAGCAGCAAAAGGTGTAAACTTACCCCAGGAGCCAGCAGAGCTCACATCTCCATTGCAACCCTGCTCAAATACTCTCCCACGCTCTGCTTTGCCTCTTCCTTTGTCCTACCTCTCTCTGTGCTGGGTTGACTTCGCCTCATTCCTTTCCACACACTGTGACACGCACAAGGGGTGGTGCTGTGTCACACTGGCTGCCATGGGTACTGGCCTCTTCCAATAGACTGAGTAGTTAGTTATTTGTGAAATCCGAGCTTGTAGGCTGTTGCTTGCAAACTGAAATGTATCAGAGTAGTATATCACTTTTGCATTTTCTTCACGATTCCCTTAGATTTAAAACCAGTAAAATCTTCCAAAATAAAAAGCATGATGCTTTTAAAGAAGTACAAGTGCTTATGGAAGGAGCCAGACTCTGGGGGAAAAAAAGAATAGGGAACACACAAGAAAAATTCCCACCAGCATCCGGTCTTTGTGAAGTTTACTTAGAAAAGATGACTTTTCCTAAGCTTTGGAAATTATCTTATTTGACAATGAAATGTTTAACTCCAAGTGTTCAATTGGATTTCAAAGGCTTAGTGGGTTTCCACAGAGCATGTCTGGTCACTGCCTCCAGTTGTCCTCTTGCTTTGATGTTGACTAAGCGATTCTAAGCACACACTTTTAACCAGATGAACTGTTTCTGTGGAAGGAACCTGAGAGCTTTTCTTGTGTTTGTGCATAACTCACATTCATAAACCTCTCTGATACCTGACCTCTGTTCATGAGCTGAATCTCTCTTTGCAGCTCAGGTCACGTTCTCCAAGAAGGGAAGAAAAAATGTGTCTTCTGTCCCAAGGTGGGCTCTGAGAAACTTTGGCTTTTTGATAAAGCTCTCAAAAAATCCTCAAGGCAATGGTGTGTAATGAACCAACGCATGGTAAGATGCAACAGACAGGACGTTTATGAAGAGAAAGGATTAAGATCTTTGTCACAGAATGGAGAGCAGAGACTAGGATGAGCAAGCAACATATGCTGTGGCAGGTGCACCATGGCACTGTGCAGGCACAGCTGCAGAGGAAAGGGTAGAGTTAATTCACAAGCCTGGCAGAAGATGTAAAATTCACTGACCACTCAAGTAGTTTCATTAGCAACTGCTAACAACTGAACACCAGGATTTATATTGCTCTCCAAGCAAATAAACATCTGATCACGAATAATAGGAAGTTAGTGTTTGATAAGGACAATTCCCATCATCTAAACCGTATACTGGTAGATTTAGAGTAGTTACTTATCACACTAAATCTGGAGGAAGAGTGTGGTTGGTTAACTATGCAGAGAATGACTCACTTCACTATTCAAACCACCTCTGGGGGAAAAAAAAAACAAACATACACAGAAGATCACAGAAGATCACTCAAGAATCACAGAATGGTTTGGGTTGGAAAAGAACGGTAAAGATCACCTAGTTCCAATCTCCCTGCAATAAATAGGGACATTTTCAGCCAGATCAGGGTGCTCAGAGCCCCCTCCAGTCTGATCTTGAATGTTACAGGGATGGGGTATCCACCACCACTCTAGGCAACCTGTGCCAGTGTCTCACTACTCTCATTGCAAAAAACTTCCTTATATCAATTCTCAATCCATCCTCTTTCAGTTTAAAACCACTGCCCTTTGTCCTAATGCTACAGGCCCTAAGGTCTGTAGCTCTCCATCTTTTTTACCAACTCCCTTTAAGTATTGAAAGGCTGCAGTGAGGTCTCCCTGGAGCCTTCTCTTCTTCAGGCTGAACAACGCAACACTATCAGCCTGTCTGCATAGCAGAGGTGCTCCAGCCCTCTGATCATCTTCATGGCCTCCTCTGGACTCGCTCCAACAGATCCATGTCCTTCCTGTGCTGGGCCTCACTGGTGGCCAGGGTCAATTAGAGGGAATTGTGTCCTACTTTGAGTGTTTACAGAGGAGAGGGTGAAGTGCAGGGACCTCACCTTTCACCCCACAGCAATACCCACTGCCCACTCAGTCCCAGGAGCACACAGGGCCCTCACAGGCTTCCCCCAGGTGCTGCAGGACGCTCACAGCCTCTGCCAGCCTGGCTGCACCTCTTGTCTCCTGGCACTCGCAGACCCTGTTTGGCCTTCTGCAGCTGGGGGGAGTGTCAGTAAAGGGACAGAGTCTCCTTCTCAGACTCTGACAACATGTCCAGCTACAAAAGAATCTTCTCAGTTTCCCTTTTTTAATCTGCTTAAAAGAAAATGCAAAAAGATGACCTAAGGAAGGCCGGATTGTTTGGTAAAGTAAGCATGATTTCCACCTGGAAAAAAAGAAACAGGTCCAATTTCTCTAAAAGATCACTTTCAAAAACATTTTGGAGAAGTATGAATATCTAAAATACACCAGGGAAAATGTATTGCAGAAATGATTTATTTCATGCCAGCTTAACTCTTTGACTATATATTATAACACACATTTCAAAAATATGTCCAGTACAACAATAATTTAGAACACTACAGAGAAAAATTTGTAACTCTGAATTTCAAAACAAGGTATTTATGCATTCATACTTGTATCATAAGGCAAAAGAAGATAGTCTATCCATAAGCAGCACTCCTACAGCCTATCTTGATATACACTGGAGAATGAAGATCTATTACTAAACCTAGGCTTACAAATGAATTCCCTTCTCTTCCAGATACCTCTACAGAAACACAATGTATTTCTATAGAAAATAATTAATTTCTACGGTGACAGCTAAGCTACCACTATAAAACTACTATAGTTCACAGGAATACGTCAGATATAGCAACATTATCCTGATGAAATAACTGAAGCTGCATATTATTATTGCCTGTCAATTACAACTAAAACACACGCCTGCACACAAAAGCATGCTGAGGAACACATTCCAATGCATTCTAAGAAAAACAAAGAATAAACCAAACTGGGTTTACCATATGACCCAAACAGAAGGTACCAAATATAATGCAATAAAATCAATGACAGCGATTAATGTACTAAAAAAAGGGATCTAGTTCAACGTGCTTTTTTTTGCTAGGAATGCCGAGTTTCTGTTAACATAATCAAATGGTGTAGGAGTGTCTCAGCTTCAGACTAGACTACTTAGAGGCACAGCTAGTATTAGATAACTGCCATGAAGCAGTACATATTCCTGCAGAGCCCATTAGGGAAAAGGAATGTAAAAGTTTCAAAAAGTTTACAAGATTCACAAAGTAAACTGCTCTGAAAAAAGTAACAATTTTCTGAATTTCAAAGAAAAAATAAAAGCTAGGACACAACATATCCCCTTAGCAGTGTTCTTGTTAATAATTAAGATGCACATATTTTTCTGTAATGAACAAGTTAGATTTCTTTAAGAAGCCTCATAAAAAGTTCTCCTTCATAAGGTGATCTCTATTTGGTATTGTGAATGCCCCCATATTTCAAGTAATTACAGCAATAATGAAAACTGAAACAATATGTAGCATTTTTCACACAACATTTACAGTATTCCAAGATAAATTTAACAAAATAAAAATTATCATAATCACAGAAAATCATAATAATCACTTTTTTAATACTTCATATGTAAAAATTGTTGTCATGTTATATTTTAAAACCGCAGGCATAAATATTGAAAAGACAGCAGCTTTCCACCATTCCTATTAATTCTGCTAATGGCTATTTTACAAGTGCTTGATTGCAAAATAAAGGCAGATTATATATCATAGTTTTTCCAGCACTGCTAATTTACAGCACTGTAAATTTACAGTATAAAGTTTTTCTTACTGTTACAGGTTACTTTACCTAAATAATAAGCTACATTGTCGTTTGCCCAAAGTGTCACTATTAGCACAGATTACAAGTTACATATCCTTTACCTTCCCTCACAAAAAGACTCCCTCACTTCCCCTCTGAGATGCACCTCTCTTCAGCAGAGTAGAGGACTTATTTCTCAATATACATATAAAAATAGGTATGTTTTTAAACACATGAAAAAAAGAGAACTACAAATCTAATGTAGGAGTATTAAGTTTGACAAGAGCTTTTTGCTATCTGTACTTTTTAAGAACTCCAACACTGACAGAGTACTAAAGCAGCTACAGTTTTCACTCCAGCTTTTTGAAGCTCATTGTGACTTGAATGCATTCTTTTCACTCGTTTAAATCTTTGACATGAAGACATTCAAACATTTGTACTTAACTTGGGTAGAATTTTTGGTGTTTGGGGGGTTTTTTTGGTGTTTACAGACAAAGAGAAAACTGCAGAAATGATGGTGAAATGTACACACACTGCTCGGTAATTCAGAGGTGAAACAATAAAGAAATACATAACTGACGTTCTTCAGCTGCAAATAAATATGACTATATTTACTGATTAAAAAAATACATTAACACTCAGTTTCCAAAAGCACAGTTTGCAAGGGAGTTGTATTAAAAATCACCTAATCTGGAACATCAAATGGGATGCAGGAATACCATTAGCCTACAGTATAGTCACTGCTCCACATATCAAAGAGATTTTTAACTTGGTTCAGCTGCAGCACTGCTGGGACTCAAGCTACAGCAGCATAGAACCCATCAAGAGTTGCCACGGTCTGGCTGGGAAGCACTACAGAGTCACAGAATGGTTTGGGTTGGAAGGGACCTGTAAAGGCCATCTAGTCCAACCCCCCACTGCAATCAGCCAGGACATCTTCAACTAGTCTGAGTGCTCAGAGCCCTGTCCAGCCTGGCCCTGAATGTTTCCAGGAATGGGTCATCCACCACCTCTCAGGAGAGGGGTAAATCCTTAGACATAGAGCTCCCAGGCAAGTTCTGTATTGTTGGTATGATCAGTAAGCAAATGAGTTTAAAACTAGCTCAAGCAGAGAGCAAATGCTGTGCTGGCACATCCCTTATTTCTACAATGTTCTTTTATAGTTGTACTCTCTATTTCTTTATTTGAAGTCTTCCAGATTTAGTGATATGAACCCATAACTAGTTTTCCCAACACACTTTAGATTAATTGGCCGACAAATTGCACATAATCAGAGAAAGAGTAACTTGCTGGTCAGCAATGCATACTACAGATGAAACATGACTTCACTTATCAACTCCTTACTTAAACAGCATCCAGGGAGGATGTGACACTCCAGGGATTGCCAAGTGGAATCCAGGAAATCTTTAGAGATCTTCAGAGCTCAAAAAGCACCCACTGGTTACTCCCTTACTCCACTGCAACATTAAAAAAGGTCAGCAGATTCCCATCCCAATGAGCTCAGAATGTCCATGTTAGAATCTGAAATCCCACTGCCATTAATTTATACAGCCAAGTCCTCAAACTATTGTATTCCAGTGAAACTGCACAGAGGGCTTACACCAGGGACTAGTTATCTTTTGTATATAAAATCCTGACCATGTTTCCCCTGAAAATTCTGTTTGCAGCCATTTCACTGAGAGGGGAAAACCAGGCCCCAAGAAGGCTTGATCCAAGTCTCTGAAGTCACGAAGGACTAGGTAAGGATACTTCACAGACATGCAGAAAAACAAACATTCCTTCTATAGTTTTGCCATTAGCACTGAATTAGATCCCTTTTGCAGTGACATTTCAAGGGTTAAGCAAAGAACTTGAACCTTATTTCACTCCAAGATTTTTATAAATAAACTTTTGGGCAATTAAATGAGATACAAATTCTTAAAATAGACATATCAAGTCTAAGAGCATTCATGTGGATGGATGTCCAAAAACATATACAAAGCCATTCACATAAGGCTGAATTCAGGACAGCACTTATAAGTAGAACTAAAATAAATTAAATAGGTGCTAACATAGAGATGCTAAAGAAAAGACTCTGAATAAAGACTCATTTTCTCAACTTCCAGTCCCTGATACAGCCATAAGATTTGGAACAAGCTTTTACAAACACAAAATACCCAAACTAAAAAAGTGCCCTCATATAAGCAATCTAGAAATTGCATGAGAATACATGTGGGCATGGCTGACATTCAGTGTATTCACCTAAGAACAAAACTGACAATTATTGTATGTCTGCCAATTTATTAATATAGTTATTTCTATACAAATAGAGATTTTTTTCTTCTTCATAGTAACAATTCAGTGTTTTAAAACAGGCAGATCAATATATTACAAATACCACTACTGTTAGAACACATACTAAATCACAGGAGGTAGAGTTAGATCCCCATTAACAATAAACTTCAGAAAACACAGACTATTTTTAAAAATTAGTAGAATATGTCATTCATGAAAACTTACTTTTCTGAACAACTCATTTGTAGCTGCTTTATGAGACATCTTTTTTTGAAGCATGATAAAGAATATTTGATAGAAACATGTTCTATTTCAGTTTTCAACATAACTCTGCAATAAGCACATAAGAAAACTCCCAAGTGGTAAAGACTTCAGACAAACTGCAAAAAAGCAATATTTTAAGTTATTCAAATTACCAAAGTTATCATGAATTTGACCACATCTTTTACCTTATGATTACATTTGAAACTTCATTCAAGTAACTATGGTTTAAAAATGTATCTACACCAATAAAATTAATGTGAAGCTTTTCTACACTGTCAATAATTGGCATTTTTGAATGGCATACAAATGAATAAGTATTATTCCTTCTGCAACAACTTACTGCAAAATACAGGCACCTGAAAAACTGATACATAATGCAACCAGGGTATTCAGGATATTGAAAGTGTTTGCCATTATCTAGTCATGCTATGTATTTCCCTTCTTTTAAAGAAATACTCTACAGTTTGAAGCCGTGCCTGAGGTGCGTGCAAATTATCATGTTTCAGTATTTAACTCAATTTTCATAGTATATTTTTTAACAGTTACAAAAACACTAGTGTGCCAAAATTTTGAATCATTACAACTGTAAAGATCTTAAGCAGACATTGTATCTTTGATAATGTATTCTTGCTATTGCACACATGCTCTTAAGACAGTGAAACTGGTCCATATTCAATTTCAGCTATTTACACATGCTAAAATCATTTATCTGCTTATAATGTTGGAAAAGAAAAAATAGAGCCTTTCTTCACCAACACACGTTGCTCCAAAATTTACGCCACCAAATTTCACAGAATCACAGAATACCAGGCTGGAAGGGACCTCAAGGATTATCTGTCAACACCAGGCTGTGTGGTGCAGTCAAAACCCTGGAGGGTGCAGATGCCATCCAGAAGGACCTGGTCTGGCTTGAGAGGTCTGTACAAACCTCATGAAGTTCAACAAAGTGAAGTGCAAGGTCCTACACCTAGATCATGGCAATCCCAGACATACCTACAGGCTGGGCAGAGAAGTGATTGAGAGCAGCCCTTCTGAGAAGGACTTGGGGGTGCTGGTGGGTGAGAGGCTGGACATGACCCGGCCATGTGCACTCACAGCCCAGAAAGCCAAATGGGTCCTGGGCTGCATCCAAAGCAGGGTGGGCAAGGTCAAGGGAGGGGATTCTGTCCCTCAGTTCTGCTCTGGTGAGACCCCACCTGGAGCACTCCATCCAGCTCTGGAGTCCCAGCACTGGAAGGACACTGACCTAATGGAGGGAGTCCAGAGGAGGGCCATGAAAGAAAAGGGGTCTGGAGCACCTCCCCTATGAGGACAGGCTGAGAGAGCTGAGACTGTTCAGCCTGGAGAACAGAAGGTTGCAAGAAGACATCATAGCAACTTTCCAGTATCTGAAGGGGCCTACAATGAAGTTGGAGAGGGACCTTCACCAGAAACTGTAGTGATAGGACAAGGGGGAAGTGCTTCAAAGTTAAAGAGAGTAGGTTTAGATTAGACAACAGGAAGAAATTCTTGCCTGTGAGGGTGGTGAGGCACTGGCACAGGTTGCCCAGACAAGGTATGGATGCCCAATCCTGGAAGTGTTCAAGGACAGGTTGGATGGGGCTCTGAGCAACCTGATCTAGTGGAAGGTGTCCCTGCCCAGGGCAGGGGAGTTGGGACTACATGATCTTTAAGGTCCCTTCCAACCCAAACCATTCTGTGACTCTATGATTCTATTGTCCAACCTTTCTCAGCAAAAGCACAGTCTAGACAAGACAATCCAGCACCTTGCCCAGCCAAATCTTAAAAGTGTCCAATCTTAGGGAATCCACCACTTCTCTGGGGAGATTATTCCAATGGATGATTGTTTTCATTGTGCAAAAATTTCCAATTGTGTCCAGCTGGAATCTCCACAGGATTATCTTGTACCCATGACCCCTCATCTTTTCTATCTGACTCCTTGTAAAAAGGGAGTCTCTATCTTTTTTGTAGCCAGTCTTTAAATACTGGAACGTGTATTTCTATGGTTTTATGAGGAACAGCCTGCCACTCAATCTTTCTCCTTATATGAGTCTGATTCAACACCGCTGAAGGCAAAAGCAGCCTTAATTTTATTCAGCAGATTTTGAACTAAAGTTCAAATAGAAAAATTACAGGAAGTGTTTATTATGGTAATTGATATAACTGCACTTTGGATGCATTAAGATGCTCTCACAGCATCAGTTAAAGAACAAAAAAAAACCCAACAAAAATCCTTCCAGAAAATCTCTTCCTAGAACTGAGAATGTTACAGTTCAAATTGTATATACAGTTCCAGGTATATACAATTTATTTAATTAATAGTCTTCTCCTTTTCATCGTGACACAAAAGCCCACACTGATGCACAACAGTATCTACAATAGAAGAAGCATGTTCTTATCATAAGTGGTGAACTTATCATACACGTGCATTTCCAAAATTGTTCCTTCATATTTTTTTTTAAACAGAAACAGTCTTTGATGGTTCAGTGATAATACAGTATTTTCCAAGCAATGAGAAGGAGCTAGACTTCCACTGAATTTTCTTTAGCATTGAGGAGCTTAGACATCATCAAATATTTTGCTTCGAGACATTGACAGGTATCTTCCACCAGGCTGGTACCTGCAGAATCAATTTTAAATATGAAAAAATATCACAGGAAATAAAAAAATAAAGACCCATGAAATCAAATAACTCTCACTACAGTCTTACTCCTTAACTGTCAGTGAATTAAAGACCTGAAGTTCTTCTGAATTACTGTTTCCATGAGAATTTGATAGACAGTCATTAAATTAAACATCATGTGGCCAAGAAAAACAGTGATACGAATACTTAAAGAGAGAGTCTTAAAGAACTTTGTTTCCTGATACAAAGGAAAAAAGTTAGATGTTTTAGTTGAACAGGACTTTCTTCTTAAAAAAACCCAACTAAACCAACAACTAAACAAACAACAAAAACTCAAAACCTAAAAAAACCCCAACCAAACAATGGCATCCAAAAAGTAGTTTGTGTGCTTATAAACAGAAGTCTACTAAAACCATTTGTGGCTTTTTTTGATTGGTTATGCTAGTTTTAGCTGAAATATAATAAATTATAAGTTTTTATATGGGAATTTTAAATTATTTATATTAAATGGTTCTACACCAGAATGACCTAGATTAAAAAAAGCACCCATGCAATATTTTATTTGTTTCTTAAGTATGAGCAAAGCTAAGCAGTTATATAAGACACTCTATCAGTGAGGAAATTTGCTGTTGCGGTCACACCCACAGAATCTAAAAATTCTCTATTACAGAGAGCTACATAGTGCAGTCTTGTACTTTCTGTTCAGGAAGTTCAGAGTTTAATTTAGTCCAGTAGTTCCAAGATCTGATCCCCAGCTGTATTCTTGCAACGGGTCCTGTAATACCCAGTTTTCTTTCTTGCAGCCTTTTATAATGGATTTTATACAGGAGAATCAAGTGCTTTCTGAAGCCTTGCAGGAAATTACAGAAAACCATATGTTGTACCTATGTCTGTTGAGGAATATACCTATTGCAGATAGCCCTGTGTGCAGCTGCAGGTTGTGTCCTGGATGGCAGGAAATGGGGGGAGCCCCATGCAAGAGGCCAAGACTCAACTCTTTGCACGGGGACCTGTGGCACCAGCCAGGTGACCGGACACTCGGAGACTCGGCAGGAGCTGAGGACTGAGATGGAAGACCGCAGAGCATCGGGGGCACACCCTGTGAGGGTATAAAAGCTCAGGGATTCCTTAGTTTGGGGCCCCTCCCTGGAGGTACAAACTCGAGCTATTCTGTTGCTGCACCACGATTAAATTACTTAAAGGAACCAGACATCTGGAACTCTGGTACAGGAAACTTGCGGCTGAGCTGGAAAGGGAAACTTAAAAACTTGTCTGACTGTGTGGGAGTGGGGTGTGCAGGGAGTGACACAGGGCACCTGGAGAGTCACTGGAGCCACAGGCTGTGAAGGGGCTTCAGTCCCAGCAGTGAAAGTCTGGGGTGCTGAGAGTGTGATTGCCAGAGTGCCTCCTGAATAGTCATGAGAAGTTTCCTTAACAAACTGGTCCTTCGCCAGTTTTATGTGCAGTATTTTTCAGATTACTCCACTATATAAAGTTATATTCAAATCTTACTCTGATATTTCAAAAAACCTGAAAAACCTTTAAGTTTTAATAGGTTCTAAAACAATTCCTGTATCATGGGGCAGAAGGAACAAAGGAGAAGAGTTAGGTGAAATGATAAATTTAGTTTACCAAACTATTATTATGAAAACATTTGATGCAGTTGTCATAGGTCAGAAGACACAAGACATTAGTATCTTTTAATTGTAAATAACACACGGAAGATTACTCACCTTCCCGAGTCTGATTCAAGAGGGTCATCGTTAACAGAGTCTGCATTAAAATCCAAAGGTTCTGCATCCTGGAGGAGTTCTATTCTATCTCTTTCAGTCCTGCCATTTGATCGGGTATACTTTGATAGTGCTGAATAAGTAAAAGGAAAGAAAGATACTCATTTGCTCTGTGAACAGCCTGGAGACATCAAATTTAAAAGACTATATTAATAAATATCTCATCCAAAGTGAAAGTGCCATAATTTAGAGCAGATTCAATATTAAACCGAAGTTGCTCAAATTTATAGTATTTCAGTTTTGTACCTCCATAGAACACATGCAACTACAACTTTTCTCTTGCCCCTCAAATAGGATGAGATCTGCCTTGCAAAGACACAATGAAAATGAGAAACTACATGCAAACTTTACTTTTAAATCAAACAATCATCCATTCATCTTCACAGCTTCAGGCTTTAAGTAAGCTAGCTGGAGGGTTTTTTTAATTAACTTTTCTTCGTTTTTAAAGAGGCAATCTCATGAACTAATGAAATATATTTGTTTTGCAGTTCACTCTGCAACCTTCACTAGGCAAGTACCTATGCCTGGTTTTGGTGTTGGAATGCTACACATTCATATTAAAATATAATTTTAGTTAGTCTACCACTAAAAATCTGCGTTTCCAACTTTGTAAAGAGGAGGGGGAATCTACCAGCATTGTCTCAAAAGCATATTCAAAGCTTGCCTCCTCCTCCCCTTTTTCTTCCTTTTTCTTCAGTTTCATTTTACTTGTTGTTAGCTTACAGGAGTACAAAAAAAGATCAAAAATGCACAAAACCCCCACTAATACTCTCACAAATAAACTTCTGTGATGCTTTAAACTTCCAAAAATAAGTATTTTGCTAACAGACATTATTAAACAAAAATGTACCCACTTGTGTGGTATGTTATTGGTTTCACATAAGCTGGTCAACTGATTGCTCCCTTATTCCAGTGTGAGATAGCAATTTCCAAGTAGAAGAGGTACATTTTGTGATTTACAACACCCAGCTTCACAACATATCATAATTATTTTCTTTCCTGACAACTGCTACTCTAACTGCAATCATTATATATCCCATAAGACCAAGTTATTGGTCTTACAGTAGAGCCAGAATCTCCAATCTCAACTAGTTGAAGTGTTGGAGATGGAAAGAAACACAGCACTCTTTTCAGTGTCTTAATGGCAAGATGGCACTGTGCCACAGAAGTGGATGTATCAGCACATCACCTAACACAAAAAGGAATATATTTGAAACTAGTCACACAGCCAGTGTTGTGCAGACAAGATAGTAAAAGAAAACAAAACAAAACCAACCTCCCCCCAAACCCACAAAGCTTACGTCTATTGGCATTGGTCTCTGTGAAGCTGGATTCTTTTTGGTCTGTGTGGACAGCTCTGTTTCTAGTGGAATCGTCTCTATTTCCATATCGCTCCTTCCATTCCTGGAAAAAGACAACAAAAGAAAACATAAGCTGTGAGGATAAAGCAACACAACAAAGCATATGTGGGATCAAGGAATACCCAAGGTATTTAGAGCTAAATTAATCACAACAGATTATCAAAGCAATATTTTCAAAATGTTCTTGTTCAGTATCTTGATACAGGAAGAATTTTTGCTTCATTTTAAACTCAAGATGTGTCTCTTCACTAAGCCAGTAACCATAACTGTTCTTTAGAAAAAAGATATGCAGAAAACAAACTGCATGTCAAATCTGCACTCAAAGTCCACTCAACTCCTCTAAGTTATGGTGGGCACAGCTGCTTTTGTTGTTTACTACTTCCATCTAGTGGTAAAATGGAAACAGAACAGCACACAAAACCCCCAAACATTTGGACAGGCCATGTTTATTAAGCTTGTTGTTCTGTTGTTTCCATTCTGATACCCTTTAGATTGTAAACATTTTAGTATGAAGTATAAAGAAATACTAAAGAAGAAAACGTCTCGTGCTTTTATCAGGAGACAACTTCATGTCTCAATAGAAATGTTTTTAATTGCTCTTTTATATGTTTCAGTCCCATATTTAGATCCCAGATTACAGTCTGGTAAGAACTGGTATACTCAGAAGTTACTGATATTAAAAAAAGAACTGGTATAACTCAAAAGTTATGTCATATGTTACAATTCTAAACTGCAGAAGGATTAAACAGTACAACATGACACTCTCAAAAGCTCCAAAAAATGAATATGCTACATTATTTATACGATACAGTATTTAATGCAAAACTCAAAATAACAAGTAACATCTGAAACTTGAGCTTGCTGTTTAACAAAAATTGTTGATGTCAGATCATTTTAGTGTATACTAAATGTATCATGCATTCACTACTACTTTGTTTCACAACAAATTCAGGTTCTAAAATTATGAGATGGGGGCAGAGGATCAGAAGAAAGGTCTGTGCAGTACTGATTGTCATCAAGGATCAAAGTATACCCGAGCTTGAAGAGCCAAGAGGTTTTAGTTCCAGTATTATCTTGCATGCATCCTTTCTATTTGTCTCTGTGACTTTCCATGCTAGATTCCAAATGTTATAAATTAATGAAAACCTAAAGCTTCACAAATCTTTCAGTTCGGTCTGCACACAAAATATGATTTGAAACAAACATTCTGTTTTTTTGTTCAGCAGTAACAGTATCATTTCTGTCTCCAATGTAATTACCTCCTCTGGAAAAAACCTGTGACAGTTACTTTCCAATAAGCACTAAACAACAAGGTAAGTTTGGGAGGAGCACACAGTCCCTATTTTAGTGAACATGATGACACTGCAACTGCAGTTCTTTCAAGCAGAACAGTATCAATGTAAGACACTGATAATAAACCATTTCAGATTATCTGGCATCCCAGAATTCAGGAACCTTCTTAATGCTTGTTACACCTATTGGCATACACCACAGCACAGTGAGTAACAAGAGTATCCAAGTAGTGTCACTAAAATCATCCTCTTCATTAATTAACCCCCAACCAAGATTATTAAGCAAAATTCAACTGATCCCATCAATTATTTGGGACTACCTTTTTTGTGGAAGAGATTATGCTGAATTAAATAGTCATGGCAAATGACATGCAAAGATATTGCAGTAAAATATTATTATTATTATTAGCTAAAACAATCTCATACCCTTCTTCTGTTTTCACCTTCTTCCTGCCTCTGTCGTTTTCTTTTCTCTATAAATAAAAAAAACATTATTTGTCTGAGCTCCACACAAGAAAAATCATTAGCAATTTTTTTTTTTAAAGAAACAGTGAAAATCCAAAGTTAACTAGCAGGTTCTTATTGAAATAGACAACTCACACAACTAAACAAAAACCAAACAAAAAGCTGCTTGTCTATCATTATAGCGTTTCCAATAAAAATGAATTTGTGATGATAGTATCTTGGGTCACAGCATAATATTTGGATACCAGCTGGCAAAGCAAAAAAAAACCCTCTAGAAGTAGCTGGGAAAAGTATGACATTATAAAAAACTTGAGTGGTGTTGACTTAAGATCTTGCTGAAGCTCTGTGAGGCCCAAAGTATGACCCCAATACTTTGTGGTCATATCTGCTGTGATGTTGAAAGTAGAACATCACAGTATCGAAGCAATCATAACCTATTGTTTAGAGGAATGAGAAACATTCATCTTTCTCCAAAAAAAGAGAAATACTACTACTCTAAGTAAATCCAGGTTTCATTTTGCATAAACTATCAGAATAAAAGTATTCCATAATATAACATTGTATCCTGAAATTTTAATTTCTAAGTATTTACTCAAGAACCACAATGGCTTTTAACAATTTTCAAGAAACCCTTTCAATAAAAATTAACTTAAAATAAAAAGCTTTCTAAACCAGCAGATAATTACAGCTCTATAACAACATGCTTTCTCTGATAAAGGCTGGTGAAAGGACTGGAGCATAAGTCCTATGGGGAGAGGCTGAGGGAGCTGGGGTTGTTTAGCCTGGAGAAGAGGAGGCTCAGAGGTGACCTCATCACCGTCTATAACTACCTGAAGGGAAGTTATAGCCAGGTGGGGGTTGGTCTCTTCTCTCAGGCACTCAGCAATAGGACAAGGGGGCACGGGCTTAAGCTCCGCCAGGGGAAATTTAAGTTGGATATCAGGGGAAAATTCTTTACAGAGAGAGTAATCAGGCATTGGAATGGGCTGCCCAGAGAGGTGGTGGATTCACCATCCCTGGAGATTTTTAAACGCAGATTGGACGTGGCACTGAGTGCCATGATCTAGTAAATGGACTGGATTTGGACCAAGGGTTGGACTCGATGATCTCGGAGGTCTTTTCCAACCCAATCGATTCTATGATTCTATGATTCTATAAAACACAGTTAGTTCACACAGCAAAAAACACTTAAGGAAATGACTGAACTCATGCAGCTCTATCAACACACACAAAGAAAGATTAAAATGAGTTTGTTGATGATAAACACAATTTAGATGTTAACCATCCTTTATGAAACAAGCATCTGCTTAGATCAGTAACACACTGTAAAATATTTAGAAATACCTAAAATTCAGATACTGGATGAATAAAACTGGTACTTCACTTTAGATACCAATGAAGTCCATAGCAACCACAGTCCTGTAGGTCTATTGCATTTTGTATTGCAGGCTGCCTCAGTACAGTTTTCAAAATAATGTCAAAATAATGACAAGCTTTTTCTTTTTGCAACGTTTCAGACAAATTTAATCCAAGAACATATAACATGATGAGGAAAAGGCCAAGGTAAACTTAATGCCATTTTTGCCTCAGTCTTTAAGAGTAAGATCAGGTGTTGCCTGGGTACCAAGTCCTCTGTGGTGAAAGACAGGGATGGGGAGCAGAATAAAGCCCCCAGAATCCAAGGAAAATGGTCAGTGACTAGTGCTACTACTAAGCAGCTACACTGCTTAGACACACACACAGGTCTATGGGGCCAGATGGGATCCATCCAAGGGCACTGAGGGAGCTGGTGGAAGTGGTCACCAAGCCACTTTCCTTTCAATTTTCACTTTGGTCACAACAACCCCCTGCAACACTACAGGACTGGGACAGGGTGGCTGGAAAGAGAAGAGGCCCAGTGGAAAAGGACCTGAGGGTGCTGGTTGACAGCAGCTGAACATGGGCCAGAGTGTGCCCAAGTGGGCAAGAAGGCCAGTGGCATCCTGGCCTGTATCAGGAACTGAATGGCCAGCAGGACCAGGGAAGTGATTCTTCCCCTGTACTTGCCACTGGTGAGGCTGCACCTTGAGCGCTGTGTCCAGTTCTGGGCCCCTCAGTTTAGAAAGGATGTTGAGGTGGTAGAGCATGTCCAGAGAAGAGCAATGGAGCTGGGGAAAGGTCTGGAGCAAATGTCTAATGAGAAGACACTCAGGGAGCTGGGTGTGTTTAGCCCGGAGAAAAGGAGGCTCAGGGATCGTGACCTCTCTACAACTACCTGAAAGGATAGTGTAGTGAGTTGGGGGTCGGTCGCTCCTTCCAAGTAACAAACAACAAGACAAGAGGAAATGGCCTCAAGTTGTGCCAGGGGATGTTTAGTTTGGATACTAGGAAAAAATTCTTCACTGAACGGGTTGTCAAGCATTTGAACAGATTGCTGCAAGAAGTGGTGGAGTCACCATCTCCAGAGATATTTAAAAGATGTGTGGCACCTGGGGACATGGCTTACGGGTGAACTTGGTAAGTGCTGGGTTCACAGTTGGACTCAATGATCTTCAAGGTCTTTTCCAACCTTGATGATTCAATGGTTCTATGATTTTGTAGGAAGACTATGATATAGGACCTAATTTACCTCTTCTGATTAGCTCTTTTCCTTCATCAATCAAATCAGAAGTCATTTCGCTATCCCCCATGAACTGCTGGAATCCCAAAAGATTCAAACAACGAGTTCCTAAACTGATAAAACAAGAAGGAGAAGTAATTAATTTCCTTTGTTTATTTACAATGAACAGTTTAGATATATTACAATGCCAGATGTAAAACGAATTATTCAGAAAATTATGGACAATACAAGCAAAAAAGCAACACAGAAGAAAAGACAGATTCTTACACTAGCTGAGAAACCAGAAAATTCAGAACAGTGACACATTCCTAAATCCAACTGACAATAATCCTATCCAAATAGAGAGATAAAAATGTATATAGTTAGAGAGTAGTACAAATGATTTAACATAAGTCAATTGCTTAGGTGTTCTCAGATATAACAGAATTTATGATACGTCATTGACTCTTCTTTGCCAGAAGACAATTACTATAAAAATTCTGCTTACTGTGATTTCTGTATTTTTGAAACACTAATAACAAAGGAAAGTCTCTTTCACCTCAGGTTTCACTTAGGAGAAATGTATGCCATACTTTTAAGCTGTAGGGATGCTGGCTGCCATTTTGGAAAAGCCACTAAGCAGCATTCAGATAATAAGCTTGCTCCACCTTTTTTAAGCTAGTCCTGGAACTAGATAGCAGGAAACCACTTTCACCTTTTCAACTTCACACCAGAGAACACAACTGCTGTTTTCATTATTATTTTCCTTTCTCCAAAGTGGAATATCAATGTCATGCTCCAAATAGGCCTCATTGCATATTTATGATGAAGTTTTTTTCTTATACTATCTGAACTTTAAGACTGCTGGATTAAAGAGAGCTTAATTCAAGCTTTCCTTGATAATTTTAATTAAATCTTCATTTAATTAAACCTTTTGCATGTATGTGAATTAGCAGAAGTCACTAAAGTAACTTCCTCTCCTTTAATTTCTATTCTTCCTTTTCACCGTGGCATTCAAGATCCAGCATCATCATGGACAAGAAGTCACACAAACACTTTTCTCGTCATTGGCTTTCCGGTTTGATTTTTTTTTTGTTTTGTTTTACTGTTCACTTTTCCTTCACCACCACTTTTGTCACTAAACCAAAAAGTAAGCACGAAAAGCCCAGGTCCTTGTTATCTTACTATCTATATGCATATCTGGATGCACACACAGTATTAATGGGAATTTGAGGCATTCACCTACATTGTATATGACTAAAAACATATACCTTGCTTCTGACTGAAAGGTAATGCAAAATTGAAGAAATTAACATAAAAGTATCTGAGCAAGGTCAGACCGAAAGTATCCTGTCCCTTCAGTGGTCAAACCAAACATTTTGAAATATAAGGATAAAGCTACCATGTAACAGTGTTTTCTACAATTACCCTTCCACCCTCCAACGAACTGCAGCTTAAGGAAACAAGATCAAATTATTTACACCAGTATGCTTTCAAACCAAAGTCTGGTAACACATAAGGAATTTTTTATGAGTCTGTTAGGAAGTTCGACACCTAAAATTTCTGCTAATGCTTCTTAGTTCATTAGAAAACCTTGCTGAAAACACAGCTTCCTCATGGTAATTTTAATCTCAAGCAGAATCTAGATGCCCCCAGGCCCCAAAGTTCTAAAAGATCACACCTCAAAATCTAGGAATGAAGTTTAATGGGGGGAAAACCCCTCAAAACTCAGCTATGGTTTAACACAATCTATATTCTTAAAATGTACACACTTCACCTATATGAATAGCAATTTAATGATTTAGATTTTGCATTTTTATTAATATGACACAAGTCAACTGCTGGAAAAGGAGTATTGAATGTCCTCCTGACTGATGAAACTAATCTTATTAAAGAAACGTGGAGAATCTATATTGTAAATCACTTACCTAAAGTATGTGGCAATACAGAGAATGACAACAAGCATTGGGTAGTATATATAGAATCCATCTGCAATGAAGGACAGTACTCTCATGGATCCCATTATCTAGGGAAAAAAATCCAAAAGAACAAGCTTTAATTAGCTACATTCTATGTATGCCCATAAAGGTTGTGCCATCTCACACAAACACACAATCCTTTACAGTTACTGAAACACAGGCATGTATTATCATCACAGATATGATTCAGACAGTTGATTCAGAATCAGCAGATATAAAGGCCACCTCCAACAGTGTATCTATTCATTCTAAGGTTTCTAGGGTGCTAGATTTTGTAAGTCTTACCTACTTCAGAACAAGTGCAAATCCGATGGATTTTTTCATTTGCTGTGAAAGGAGTCTTAAGACAACACTAAGAATCTAGTAACTAGCAACAAGATGTAAGATGTTGCAACATCTCACAGAAACCAGTTGTTCAATAAAAACAAACTCACTGATTTTCAGTAGCAAGTTAGGTTTGCTCCCAATCTATAGAGAAGTCCTATATGCTAAATCCAATGGAAGTTAAAGTTACAAGGAAGTGAAGAACAGTCTGAACTCTAAAGTATAATATTTTACTTTCTTATGATAAAGAGACAAAACCTGAAAAAATTACCTATTTATGACTCCTGGAAATCATTACCAAATTCCTGGTCCACAATCAAGTATTTTTACACCATTTAATACTAGTAAAAAGATACTTGAGTATCTGAACCTTATTATAAGAAGTATTTAAAAATACTTTGCCTATTCTCAAAACCATATTGAAGGTTCTAAACCACATTTCCTGTACTTACAGATGTATAAGCAGTTGGCTGAGTTTTTTTGTGAGAGATTGTTGCATCCATATGGGTCAAGCCCAAAAAGTTCAAGCACAATGGTGGAGTAAGACGGCAAAATAACCTGCACAAATGCAAGAGGCAACAGCATTTGAAAGAATTTCTTACATTAACTGCAAAATCATAACTGAATCTATCACAGAATAATGATATACTCATTAGGATTTATACCCATATAATTATAAATTAAAGAACATAAAGTTTCCTGGACCTTTTCAATTGTGTATTTGATCGGAAACCTGCAAAATATATAAAAAAAAGTGGCACATACTCACATGCCACTGAAAAGGAGACTGTATGCATCTGTCTGATGATGTGAAGCTAAGTAATAATAGTTAAATACACGGATCCTGAAGACAGTAGAGTAAACACAGATACTTAGGAAAAAGATGGTAAGAAAACAGGCCATCTAGGGGAAAAAAAAAAGTTGTTGTTTCAATATAGAACTCTACTAAAGGTTTTAATGCGTTCGGTACGCAGTCTGTGCATGCAACAGGCTATCTCCAGTCTCAATTTTTAATTTTGAGATGAGACAATACCACCAGGTCTGAGAAGAGTATCAGGAGTTTTTCTGACTAACTTAAATGGAGAATTGTAACATTCTCCCTATAAGCTAACACAGATGACCCTAGGAACATTTATTCTGCTTCTTGTTATATAAATAAAATTTCTGTAATTGCCTCAGTAATTACTAGGATTGATTTGACATTTCTTCTCAGAAAAATGGGATAAAACCAAGTGTTTTCAAATCAACCTTCTGTAAGTATACTGGAATTTTTTAGTTCAGTTCCTTTACTGATAAGTTTGTGCACACATATGGTAACTGCATCTGTGACTGGATTCCTGGTCATCAGCAAATTCTTGTTTAGGAAAGAGAGGTCACACACAGCTGATTAGACACAAAGTCTAATCAGCACCTAAACTCCAAGCTAATGATTCAGAAATTACTCTACACATTTTATTCAGCCTAGCTGGGTCATACCTTGACCTGGTATTGGAGAGCTTTAAGAAGTGGCAAAAGGCAGACTTCCTCCATAGAAACAAAGTGTGGTATAATATATGTAGAGACCTTCTGAAAGTTGACAGATTATTTAGAGATTTATTGCTAAATCTATCTGACAGACTTTGTTACCATAACCATCCATCTGAAAATATTTTTGTCAAGTGATTGTCTCCAACTTACCTCTATGTAGATATAATTATATGTCTTTTCTGCCAGCTGTATGAAAACTGCAAATAGTGATAGAACTGGTTTTGTGCTGAAAAATGTGCACTCTGACCACACAACAATTACAGAGAATGTAGCCAGCACAACTGCAAGCACTCTGTAAAACCATGGTCGTAGAAGACATTCCCAGTACCACTCTGGAAAAAGCAAACACACACACATATCCGGGAATAGGTTAATGAAAATTACAAAACCAGAAATGGAACTCCCTCACAAGAGATGTTTTGAACTTCTTGCATGCCCACCCTTAAAATCAAGGCTGGAATCTATGGGGTCACACACTTAATTTCAGGCTTTTCCAGTCCAGAGATCTGCTTCAGCGCTAAGGAATCCTATGCCCAACAGAGGAAAACAGGGTGAGATTTGGGGAGGCAAATTTTGCAAACAGATTGAGGGGTGTGGGCTATGTAGAACAACTCTCCAGTTTTGGCCCAGACACTATCAGTGATTCACATCTTGTTTGTTTATCTGTTACTCTCTCAGAAACAGAGCTTAGGCTATAAAATTTTATTGTCCTGCCCTGGAAATAACTCACTGCTAGTGCAACAAATTATATGTTAAAACATGATTAGGAGAAGATACTTTCTGAAAAGATGCACAAGCAGCCATATGTGCTAATATTTGGCCCATGACAAATGAAAAGTCTTTTCCTCTGCTTTACTGGAAGAGCAGTGCCACCTCAATAGATCCCACAAAATGTAGAAGGTAGCCACCATCCAGTTGTTTAGAGTTGCTGTTTTCTTTCTTCTTCTAAGGCTTTACAGTTTGCTATTGCTTTATTACAACATGTAACTGCTACTAAATGTGTAAATAAAATTTAAGGTTATGGTCAAGAGCATAAATTAGTAGCTATTCCATTACATAAATGCATTAAGATTGTACACTTATTTCCCTCTACTGCAGCTGAACTTTTAACATAAAACAATTGGTTCTTCTCACAAAACAGTATCAGTTATGCCTTGACAGACTCAAAATCTGCAAGCCAGCACTTACCAACAGTTGGTGTGTAGAAATACTGAATAATTTTATTCTCTGGTTCCTGGGAATGAAAGGTATGAACAAACTGTCGTGTAGCACTTGTTTCATTTTTTGCCACATCTTCTAGATAAAATGCTTGCTCTAAAAGAATTTGCCACTGGACCTGTGTACGACGGTGTCTCTGTACTGAATAGATCACCTACAATAAATTGCAAGAAATTAGGGTTACAACGTACTTGTTTCAAGAAATGAGAAAAGAGCCTTGCAAAATCCCTCAAAAATGTGTACACTGCAGAACTACAAAGACTAACTTGGTATATTCACAAAAGTGGGCAGTTAATTCTCTAAATACATAAATCACAGAAGAACTATATACTGGAGTCCTGAGTTCTGCAGTACTTTTATCACAATCCATCTGTGGCAGAAACAGCCTACTTTTTCCAAAATATGACTTTATTTTTGCATTTTAGTATGTATCAAGTTTTTACCACAATTTCTTTCTCAGAATGCACTGTCAATCACTTGCAAAGTTGTTACAAGGCTTACTCACAGACAGCTAAAACCCTATCAAGATAAAACACAAAAAGCACACTTTTTAAATCATCCAGAACTTTGATCACTTGGGATATTAAACTTTTGTGTTAAGTAGCATTCCCAAAACCCACCATACTTAGCAATTTAGGTAAAGTGCGTTGAAAATCTTTGTCTGGCTATCGTTTACCCTCATTACATCAGGGTAAGTGAGGTATTCTCTCATTTATTAATATACCTGCTTGTGAAGTTTGACCAGACTTTTCTCACTTGGATAACTGTTCTGTCTTTCATCAAAATCTTCATAATCATCCATGTTCCTACCCATTCTTTCCTGGTACTCAGTAGGACACTGGAAGGAAAAGGGAAAATGAATTGGAAAATGAGTAGCAAGTGTTCTTTGTTAATTATTAGTAAATGTTTGGGGCACTTTTTCATGCAATTGAAAAGCTCACTCTAAGCATACACTTTTCTCTTTCTGAAATACTATGTGCATCAAAATACAACTAATAATTACGTACGTCATAAGAAAGGATTTCACAAAGAAACTCAGAAAATGCCAAATAGAGATTTCATATTAAGAGAGAAAGAAAATAATGTACAAGTACATGCAGAAAACATGAGCTCCTAATTGAACAATTACAGCTGAAGATGAGCAATTTGTTACCTTTTTCAGTATTGTATCAACACATTTTCTCAAGGGGTGGTTATATTTGATACTCTCACTTACTTTACGCACTTCCTGTTGAGGAAAAAAAATACAGAGTAGTGTAATTGTATGAAATTAAAAATTTAAATAAAATATATTTTTAAATGGTCAAATAAGAGTTGCAGCCCTCCCAATGGAAAAGACAGCCATCAAAGTTTAAAAAAAAATACAGCTCTGTAAAAGCCATAGCTTTACTAGATCTAATAAAAGATAAGGAAGTATTTAGGAACAACACATATGTATTTTTTCTTAAAAAAAGCAAAATGCAAGTGTGCAAACATTACAAATGTATGGAGGATTGTTTTCTATTGCCACAAGTGTCCCACACCAGGAAATTTAGAGCATATTAACAGCAGCCTTCACTTATTTCATAGCGAAAGCTAGTTACTTACCTCCATAATGTCCTCTAAATTCTCCTCTGCGTCTGCTTTTTCAGTCATCAGTTTGGCAGCTTTGAAATAAGTCTTCATGAGCAGATAACCCCTCTTAGCCCCATTCCAGTGAGAACGGGGGATTTCCACCAAACCATAACCCAAAAGCAACACAAGAAGAAAGAGACCCCATGTGTTTGCAGCAGCTATCCCAATAGTCTGAAGTTGGTTCCTAAGGAAAAAAAAAAACAACAAAACAATTTAAACCAAACAACAACAAAATAAACCCAACCCAACCAACCAAAACAAACAAACAAACAAAAAACCTGCCCAAACATCCTCTTACCCCACCTGCAAGAAAGAAGCCTTGAAGTATCTATGCACCAACATAGCTTTCAACTTTACAGCCATAGACTTAGTATCACCTATAACTTTTGCCTGGAGCCAGTCTGTTATTTAAAGTTCCCATAATTTTTCTGTATCTCACATGTTTCTGACTCCCCTCAGGAAGGAAATAAAAAATCCTTGTTCTCAAAGGAATATGTTAGTGTAGGAAACAACATAAATTTCACTAAATATTGAAAATGAGGTCAAAACATCACAATGACAGTCACTACGGGAAACAGCCTCAGAACCTGGGATTTGTATTCAGAATATTGTATTCAGAAATTTGTATTCCATCTAGTATAGAAGACCACTAGCAATGCTACAAATGCCTATTATTTTAACCTTCCTTACCAACTTTAAATAGTCCACAGCAGACAGAAGTGCTACACAGAAAATACTGACTTTTGAAATATGTTATTCTGAAAACATTGATTGTTTCTGTACTAACTGTGCAAATGTGTTTGTAAGGAGAAAAAAACCCCATTGCAAATGCAACAGGATTCCTCTGCCGTACATATCAAAATCGGAAAACCAGAAGACAAATTTCTATAAATAGTCAAAAAAGCACTTGTCATATAAAAATTTAACTTTCCAACTGCCTAGCAAAAAATCAAATCAACTAAAACTGTTTTTTTAAAAAACGTTTAATTTCATCTACAGAAGAGATTATCAATGACAATTATGTAAGAACTCACACAAGAGCTTACAACATTATCTTACCACTGTAAATTGAAGTTTGGGTTTACAGCCACATATATTAAAAACGCCCCGAAAATCAGCAAGTAAGTGCCATAATATATTGCATTCTCAATCAACGCAGTTTTAATCTTTCCAGTAATGGAGAACCCTCCTGATCTTGCATATGACTGCATGAAAGGTAGCAGAATCCTGGGAGAAAAGCAAACAAAACCAAACCACATCAGCCAAACAGACAAAAAAAACCCCCAAACCAAATCCCCCAACCAAACAGAAAACCACCACCACCAATAACAAAACAAAAAATCCAACTAAAACAATAAACCAACCTCCCCTCAAAAGTACTACAGCAGTGTCAGGATGCTGAGACAGGGGTGTTAAAGCTTAAGGGTCCCAAGCTTCTAAGAAATTAGCTATTATATGTTTTCATTCTAGAGGTACCTATCTGAAGGCAAACCTTAACCAAGATGTAGATAAAAGCAATACAGTCAGCTTTACTACAAAAAACCTGTGATAACTAAGAACTGACTACCAGCCCTGATATTCTTGACAGAACTACAAAAATAATTATTTAGTGACAAGTTGAACAGTAAGCACAAATTAATCTAACTTGAAAGCAAAGACAATCTTTTTTCTGTAGCTGTATCTACAGCTTTATATAGTATATCCAATAAAGCAAAATAATTTACAATATTACTTACGAATTACCTAGCTTATTCAAGAAATTGTTTTGGTATCTGGTTGCCTTAAACCTTTTTTTTTCAGACAACCTATCCATAAACACATCTATGTGTAAATTTCTCAGTTTCAACTACAAAAGTGAACCAAAAGTAAATGACTACCACCTGAAATTTGCTTCTACGATAGCAAGGAAAAAAAAGAGTATGCTCAATTTAGTACTGTAATTATTATGGAAACTGTAGTGCTAGCAAATAATATATGATTTAAGAGCTCTTTGCAATAGTGATACACATTCATAAAGAATATGCTATGACTGTTAAGATGTTGCATTTAGAAATTATACCTGTATCATGGTCTTATTCATATTCTTTTGCCTTACTTACCATGTTAGAAACTGAGACGTCCAATACACAACACGCCAGAAAATTGGCATAATTCCATTAGGAATATAACTCCAAGGTTTGAAACATTTTTGTTTGCTGTAACAATGTAACAAAGCAAATTGTTAATTGTAGAGTCAAGAGTATAAAAACATTTTCTATAAATTCCCTATCTAGAAAGGTCTCTGAAAACAGCAGAAAAGTAATGCAATACTATTTGAATAAGGAGTTAATGATTAACTACCTCAGAAAGAAATAAACTGAATCACCAGTTAAAAATAAATATTGTTTTCCTAACTCCAAATAACTTATCTGGACAAGAAAGCTTTCTTAGAGAAAACAACAGAAACTAAATGATTGCAGAGGAATATTCAATCAAGTAATTTATAAGGTTATAATTTTTCTTTTTCAGCAGAAATTACTTCACATAAATCAAAAACATTTCTGAAGACAGAAGATCATTCAATTTAGTTAGCTCTGCAGGTTTTTAAAAAATATCTAAGGACCTCATCACCTAGAGCATTCAGTGGCATAAAAAGTGTATTAGTTGTTTCTTCTGCTACCCAGTTGGGTTCAGTCAGTCTTACACAAATTTTGATTTGTTAAGCCAGGAGTTTTCTAAAAGGTAGTATTTGCTTCAGAAGACCAGAAAAGCCACAGGAGCCTTTTTATTAACAAAAAAAAAAAAGCTAAAGTATCCCTCTGCACTACGACACTTTTCACACACTTGTCTGGGTAATTAAGGAATGATGAGTCAAGGAGCAATAAAGTCAATTAAGACAGAACTGCATAATGATAAATAATTGGTGTTTTCCAGAGTCAAACTAGTTAAGCCTGAGTTGTAAAATTTTATGGGCACAGCCTAAATATTTTCAAAACTATCAAATTATGATAGAATGACAGGTAGTATGACTAAAGTTTCTCCACCTGTCCCCTGAAGACAGGCTGAGAGAGCTGGGGTTGTTCAGCCTGGAGAAGAGAAGGCTCCAGGGAGACCTTATAGCACCTTCCAGTAACTAAAGGGGGATTATAAAAAGGAGGGAGAGGGACCTTTTATATGGGCAGAGAGTGACAGGACTAGAGGCAATGGTTTTAAACTGAGAGAGGTCAGGTTTAAATTAGATACTAGGAAGAAATTCCTTACTGTAAGAGTGGTGAGACACTGTCACAGGCTGCCCACAGAACCTGTGGATGCCCCATACCTGGAAGTGTTCAAGGGTGTGCTGGATGGGGCTTTAAGCAACCTGGTCTAGTGTCCACAGTGAGGAGGTTAGAACTAGATGATCTTTAAGGTCCCTTCAAAAGCATTCTATGATTCTATGAAAAAGGTTTGTCTGAAGCTACAGGTAAATTGAAAGGTTACTGAATAGTTTTCAAGTTGGGTATTTGCTTAACTATGTTTAATTAACAAACACTGGGTGGTCGTAAATAAATACTGCAATATTGTGCCAGTGAGTCTATCACTGTTCTTCCATGGATATACAACATCCAGACAGCCTCCGCTTTGGGGTAACAAACCTGGAAATACTTTGCATGGACATATCAACTGACATCTTAAAGGCTCTGATCATCTCAGATAACTACACTGCACACATCTACAGCGTGGGGAAATAGCCAGTGGAGGCTGAAGAATTAGTGGCCACAGAAAGAGCGAGCCCACATTCATCTACATTCACCATGTTTTGGGGATTACTTTTTTCCTGCCAGAAGACAACAAACCAGGTTATCATTACTTTGGTAGAATACAGTGAATTTCAGATAACTCCAATTACTAAATACATGTAATCATAATAAGCAACTAGATTTGCTGCTTACGTACCAGACAAGTCTGTTTATTTCATTCATAAGGCATAAAATTACATTTTTCGGGTTTAAAGTCTTCAAGATTGTGAAGGATAGATAAGCATTCACCAACATAAGCAAGACTGCTCAAAATGCTTAGTTCTACTGCTTTAACAAAACGAAAAAAAAATAAATCTAGTGTGATAAAAAAACAATAGTTGGGTAATCAGTCAGAACTACTATATAATTACTCCCAACATATACAGATGCACTTTTCTGCACCTCTTTCCTCACCTTCCTGTATGCTTACAACCTTCAAATGTTGCATCACCCAGATAACACTTGTTTATTAGTCTTAAAAACCCAATACACTCCAATCAATTAAAAAAATAAAATCATAAAATACTTATTTAAAAACAGCCTAAAGAAAAAAACAGGTAGCTCGTACCTTGGAGCAAGAGTAACGTAAGAGCCATTACTTTCTGCAGGACTGGAGTTAACAGCAAGTTTGCATCGATTATAAATAGTCTAAAAGACAATTCATTTTGCATTAATGGCCAAAAAGGTACAACATTTTTTAAAAAATAACAAGTCCCATTTTTAAAGACATTCCATGTATTCCAAGTTTATATTTGAAAGCAATTATACTAATAAATACTCAAAACAACATGCAATCTGCATGTAAGTAAAAAGCTGAAAGTGCCTTTATGCTGCCTACACAGATAAAAAAAATGGTTATTAACAAATAACAAAATTTTAATATGTTTGAAATAGATTTTTTTATCTGATGAGATCAACAAACAGTAAAATTAATTATAACCACAGACACTGTCACGCATAAATATAACAAATGTTTAATTTAATAAGATACTACACAGAAAATTTCTTTGCTGTTTAAGAGATTGTCTTTTGAAAAAATACCACGCACATTTTATGCAACTAGGTAGAAAGTCTTTCATGCTTCTTACCGTACTGACATCCAGAGGCAGTATAAATACAATAAGGAAGCAGAGATACCACGCCAACAATGTTGCTATGATCACAAGCCTATGCTGTTTCTTGAAGTCCCCATACCGATGAAGTAGGAATAAGGCCAGAAAAAAGACAAACACTATCTCAAGGCCCAGCGCTGCACCACTCATTGTTGAACGACTGCTCCAGCCACACAGTGCAGCTCACTGGAGAAAGGAGATCAGAACTGTAAGACAAAAAGACATGGAACTACATTAAAATCTCTGGAATAAACTTCGGCAGAAAAGTGGATATTTTAAAACATATCAGCAGAATTTTTGTATTTCACATGACTGGAACTCTGGTCAGATGTAGGTCAAGATTTTCAGCAAGGTGCTCTGAAGTCCTCCACAGAAACCAAAATATCATGTCATTCCAATGTTGTCATTTCTAGCAATGTATCAGGAGAACTCCTGTTCATCATCTTGATATATAACAGATCCAGAAGTCAAATCTCTTATTCTGCTCTTTTTCTCCCCTTTAGAAGTAATCAACTAACTTGGAGAAAGGGTTAAATGCTTAAATTAAATGTTTCTGAAAAGCTAATGAACTTTTTAAATGAACCATACCTCAACTACACATTTAAATTCTTTAAGTCAGAGTTAACAGAGCATAAAAATGCAGCAAATTATGTGTTAGCTTACTTGTGATGTACCTCTTTTAGGTTTGAAATGTCAAGCCTTCAGTTCACTTTCCTAGACCTCTTTTGTTCATGTTCAGAAAAACAAAGGTGTCAACTCATTTGGTATTAGTCCTATTATACATTTTTGCTTTGTTCATCTTTCTGTGTTTAGCTCCCCAGTTACAGTCTGGACTGCTAAGAGTGCCTAAAAACTTCATACATTTTCATACAGACATGCTATTATCAAAGGGGCAGCGAGCTGCACAAATCTATTACAGAACATTTCACTGACTTGTTACCTCATTAGTTAAACTGCTTCAGACCTTTTTAATAAGCATCATTTTACCACAGGCATCTCAAACATCATTAAAAAAAAAAGTTTATTACTGTGGCCAGTCTTTCTTCTCCATCAAGATTACCATTTCAGCTGGTTTGATTTAAGGGAAACAGTTTTTGAAATGGCTTCCCCACTGTTAGACTTTCAGTACTTTCACTTTTCTGGATATTTAAAAGAAATGCCACTGCTAAAATTTCCCTTGATTTACTTTTAAATACCTTCATAATTTGGTAAAGTGAACCATTTCTTTTACTAATTTCTCAGTATACTGCTCAAGCAGATTTGTTATGCATGAGGGCACTAAGCAGTGAAAACTGTCCCATTTGCACTAAAAAATTCCAAACTTTGTGATGCCATTACTTCCTTGAGGACACACAAGACAATTACTCTGTGATTTTGTTTTCTCCCAAAAATTTATTTCTTCACATTTTCTACTTTCACATTTGAATTTTAAACAGTAAGAGCAGTCTGTTTCCTCCATATCAGTGCACAGAGGATCTCATATTCTGAAAATAACGAGTAATCCTTCTGTTTTTCATCAAAGATACACACTTTTTATTTTCCGCCTTTCATCAAACATGTTTATCAAATTATTGACATTTCTGTCAGGTCAAAGCATCCCCTTACTACCTCTCGGTACTACATTTCGGCTAGATATTTTGTAAATCATGAACCCAGGATATCTAATCTATTTCTCAATCACTTATTCTAAGCTAGTCCTTATCTATTCTACCGTACCATTCTTGTTTCCTCAGAAAACAGTCTTCTGTATTTATAGTACTGCAGCAAATTCTACAAAAATAAAAATACAAAGCAATTATGTATCGACTTCATTAAGGCAGTGCTATCTGACCTGTAGCTTTGGGTGCCCATTACAGCCACACCTTTGCTACGTAAACAAAAGAAATTATATGGCATACACTTTATTAGTCATGAAGTTTTACTACAGTCACACCTAAAAGCTGCTATCAAAACAGAGGGTGAAAAGTTTTTGTGCAAGATGCTGCACTCAGCTACTACCACGAGGGAACTTCCAGAAGTACTATAAAAATGCACTGGATAGGCTAAAACAAAGAGGGAATTGAGTCCTACCACAACTTAACTCGCTTCCAAAGACAGAAGTGGATTTACAGTTATCAGTAAACTACATCTTTATGTTTGTCTTTGTGATTTTGATCTAAAAACACATAATGAAAGGCCTATTTTTTTACAAGAATGCTATTAATAACAGTTATTTTGAATTAATGTAAACACAAACAGTTTAAATTTTTAGACAGAAACAACTTAAAACTAGCTCTCCACACAAATAGATTAAATGGAAAAAAGTCCACAAAATGAGAAATGTAATGCTTGAGAGGAGCTCTTCCTGTGAACTAAATCCAGCCTAACAGGGCAGACACATTCAGGACCTGTGCTACTGGAATCAGACCTTAAAATACAGTATTGTAGGCTATACATCCATGTCTTCCTGTGGAAAGCAGCATTTGCCTCTGAACCTGGTTGTTAGCTAAAGAAAGGTAAGCTCCTTACCCATCATTGTTTCTTCACTTTAGTTAGACAGCCTTCTCACTATTAGCACACAGTTCCCTAGTAACCCTCTAGCTGAAATTCCTGAATTTCTAAAAAATGTTCTCCTGAGACAAATAACTACTTTCAGAAGAGTTCTCTTGTACTGCACAACCTTAAATGACTTAGAAGATGCTCCTATTAAAGTAATGACAAAGTAACACAATCCCTCGCTATGAATGAAGGAGTATTTATCAGCATACTCCGTTTCCAAAGAACTAGGCAACTACATATTAATACAAATAAGACCAAAGGCTGAAACTCTGGTACTGGAAGTGCACCTTAACCAAAAAAAGACAAGGACATGCTCTTGTGTTGGTGGTTTTCTTGCTTCATTTCAGACACAGACCAAATCAGTAAACTTTTTTATTTTACTCAGCTAATAACTCTTTGCAAGCATTAGGAAGGGCTCAGTTCAGACTTAATTCCCGTGGAGACTCCCTACTATCAACAGTATTAAATTACTCTGCCAACCTCAAGACTAACCACACTCATGACCATCTACATTACAAATGAACTAACTACTCTGCCTGGTACAGAAATACTCAAGTTACTGAATGAAACCGCAGAGAATGAAAAAAACCACACTTTCTTGCAGCTTTTACATAGCACCAAATTTATCAAAGACACTCCAATATTATATTCTTAAAGAAGGGCTAAAAAGAGAAGAGCGTATCTGGGAGGAAAGGACCTTGGTCCCACTTAAGTGGATTCCAATACCCCTTTAATCAGAAATCCCAGACCAGACTGTACCTCAGTTGTTTGGGTTTTTTCACACTTTGCAGGAAAACATTTTACCAGCAGACTGTTCTTTTTGTAGACTAATGTAATTGGTGCTTCAATCCTTCCCAGTCAGCCTACTATCACACTTTCTGCAAATTTCTCACTGCTGCCCTTGACACTCTCCCCAGCTTACCCACTTCCTTCTACAAGGACCAGGAACTGCCCCCCCCTCAGTCTCCCAGCTAATGCCTGAGAAGGCCTGAACTGAGGGCAAATATTGCTTCACATGTCTTACTGAGAAGCAGAAATAGAACTAAAACCTGAGTGATATTCCCTTCACAGATTCAGCTTATTATTCTTTTCCTCCAATAAACTGTTCTCTATCATGTATTTCTGTAGCTGATTGCTCCTGCTTAAGCACAAACACAAAACTCTGCTCATTTGTACCAATTCCCTTCTCACAAGTTTCTGAATCTTTAAGGCATTTTGATTTCCATTACCACACTCAAAAAGACTTGAAATTTCCCCTAGTTTTGTGTCGCCTTAAGTTTAAATCATCACACTATTTCATTAGGAAAACTGTGAAAACCATGAAGAGTAGTTGACAAGGGACTGGCCCTCTTAGTCACTACAGTAGCTCTTCCCAGCTTTGCTTCCCAAGCAAAAACATCCTAAGGAACAGAATCAAAAGTCCTATTAAGCCAAATGTAAGACATCAACTGATACTCTCACTGACAGTAGGTCTATCAGTCATCACTGAAATAAATTAGATAATTTCAATAATTGACAAACTGATGCTGACTTTTACTCAGCCATTACATTCTAGATGCTTAAAAATAGCTTTTGTGACAGATTTTTTTTCAGGAATTCAAAAAGCAGCAGAGGAGTCTGCCAACCTATAGCTCTCTCTGTCAGCCACTATGCTTCTGGTTTTCTTATCTTTGGTACCTCAGCCATTTCTAGACTACTACAGACTTTTTTTTCTTGAAGTATTGTCAAGCAGAGCTCAAACAGATCTGGAAAAGTTACATTTCTAGACATCTTGGTTATTTCAGTTGAAACACCTGAAAAAAACAAGCAGCCTTACTCTGTATTTTAAACACCATGATTGCATCTGAAAAAAATCTGTTCCCACGAAAGTTGCCAAACTATGAAAGAGATATCAGAGACAGCAATGAACAAAACTGAGAGCCTCAGCACACAGAAACAAGCATCTGTGCAACAGCATCTGCCACCTCAAGCTAAATTCACAACTCAGCTGCAAGCATAAAGTGAAAGCTGCCATCTCCAGCAATATCAATGACCAGCTCAGAGATGACCTTTTGCCTTTCTGTCAGGGAATAATCTACCAGTTCTTATCGAGTTTCTACCAGCACATTTCACTTGGCAAAAGAAAAGCAGGATGCCCAACATCTGTGTTTGGAAGCCTGCCCCACTCTGCAAAATGATGCTGTTAAGAACTGTAAAGAAAGACTTCACTTTACAGACATGATTAAACCTTTGGAACTGATAGAACTGCCCCACACTAAGAGCCCCTGACACTTCCATCTATAAACAACAAAGTGGGCTAACTTTCACATTTCAGGACTCTTAAAAATAAAAATAATCCCTTCAGCCATTTTCATATCCACACTTAGTGTGCTATGGGCATTTCTTTTTTGTTTGGTTTCAGGTTTGGGGGGGTTGGGTTTGTGGTTTTTTTTGGTTTTTTTTGTTTACTTCATTATTACACATTGGCCCTTGCAGCTTGGGGAAATAGTAAGTATTTATAAGCAGACAACAATGAAAGAGCTGCTTTATCCCAGCACAGTGAGAAAACTGTCTAAAGAAAGAAAATAGCCACAAACTGCCTAAGAAAACTGACCAAAGAACTTATCTGCTTGCATTATTTCAGAGAAACAACCTCCGAGATTAATCAAGAATGCAATTTGCACAGCTTTGTTCTTCCAAGAAACTCTAGTCAGTCTGTGTACTGACCGGTATTTTATTAGTACCTGTCAGTTTAACTAGCTTGTAATGAAGCAAAAATTTAAACTGACTAACCAGTTAATTGACAGTGTATCAATATTTAGGGAAAAAAAGTTTTCTATCCTCTGACAAGAAAAAAAATAATAAAATGCTGTGCTGATACCACTCAAAATAGTGCTAATCTCTGGTATGGTGGGAGACCATGTTCTCCACAGAAGCACTAAATAAAATACAAATTCTTGACCAAAGAACATTAAGATTTTTGTGCTCAAATGCAAGCAGGGACCATCAGCATAAAACCATGGGAAGCTTATTTACTTTACATAGCACTGCCCTGCCCTCTACTAAAGGATCACTAAGGTTGGAAAAGACCTCCGAGATCATTGAGTCCAACCTTTAACATATTAAGTACCACAGAGACTGACGCTTTTAAAGGGTTTAGGGAAGTACTCTGCAAATAACACACTGAAGAAAATAACTTGCTTATCAGAGGAACTAAAATAGAATCAGACACAAACGCTGTGCAGATGCAATCAGAATCTAAAAAAAGAATAGAAATCGCTACCTGGGCTACCACGCTAATGCACTCACACAAAGCAGGTGTCAGTAAGGCAGTCACATGACTGCTGCCCCAACGCTGCATTCACGCAAACAGACTGTCTGGTAACTCCGAGGTTGTAAAAAAATATTTGTATTTTATCCCTTTCAGCAAAACCATCTTTCGATTTCCCAGACATTAACGGAGAAAAGTGATGTGATTCACACAGAAAAAAGAGGCTGCAGGAAACGTGAAATAAATTTCAGCTGCCTTTTTTTTTTTTACTAAAACCCCACCTCTTTTTCATTTGGTTATCTGCTTCAATAACCTTTGAACAACTGTCCCGTGACTTCAGCTAAAACTGGAAACGGCTAAAAAAATAATTTTTTTAAGATTATATTAATGTCAATTTGAGATACATCATCCTCTGTATCCGACTTAACAGCTGTGTATATTCGCCACGGGTTGTACCACCATCCCCAATTTTACCGGCACGTCTCTCCATCGTTATGCAGTAAACAAAGGACAGTATTTGCAAGCAACGGGCTGACTAAGAGCGGGCGTTCAGGATTAGTCTTCCATCCCCACCAATTTCAAAACAAGTAGTTTCGGAAGCGCTGCACTGCCGAAAGACAGGCTGGTATAAAGGCTGCGGGATGTAAACGCGCATGGTTGGGGACGGGTCCAGCGAATACGGGCAGCTCCAGGTCTTCCTAGAGAACACCTTTCGAGGGGAGATGCGCGATCCCGGTGCTCCATGCGAGGCCATCCCTGCCAGGGCCGGGTGTGCACAGGCCTGTGCGGCACAGACCGGGCTCACACGCGGCACCGGCACGGACGTGTCCGGGGCCCCCGAGGGAGGAAGCATTCGGGGCAAGAACGAACACCGACCCCCCCGCTGCTCCCAGCACTGCCCCGCTCCCACCCTTCCCTCGCCACAGGGACGTGCCCGGGCTCTACCCGCGCCCCACCTGGGGCCGTGGCTCGTCCCTCTGTCGTGACTCGGCACTGCGGCCCCGCTCCGCCCGGCCCCGCGTCCCGCCCGCCGCCGCCTCACCGCGGCCGAGCCCGCGCTCAGCACCGCGCCCCCCGCGGGGCTCCGCTGCCCTCCATCGCGGCCGGCACCGGGCTCAGGACGTCGCGCAGGCACCTCCGGCCGCTCCCGGCTCCTGCCGCGTCCGGGCCGCCGCCATTCGCCGCTCGGTCCCGCCCCGGGGCGGGCACGGGGGGGGGGGGCTGAGGAACTACAGCTCCCGGCGGCCTCCGCGGCCGCTCCCCCTCCTCCCCCCGCGGCTTCCGGCCGGCCCGGGGATGGCGCGGTGCTAAAAGGCGCGGGGCGCGCGGCGGCGCGCGCGGGCCTCCTGGAGCCATGTACAGGTACCGGGACACGGGCATACAGGGATACTGGGATACGGAGACACGGGGACAGGGGTCTCGCTGGCAGGCTGCGCGTGAGCCCTCGCGGAGGGAGCGGGTGGATCCTCGCCGCTGCTTAGGGGTGGCGGGCTGTATAGGAGGACCCCGGGCGCTGGAAGCGGGAATGGGACCCCAGGGGAGTGGGAGTGGGTCCCGGGAGAGCGGGAGTGGGTTCCTGAGCGCGGACGCGGTGCGGGGCCACACGCGTGTGCGCGCCCGCGGGATGCGGGACGTGCGCGGGATCCCCGGACCGCTTCTCTCCCGCCCTCAGCGGGCGGCAGTCGGGATCGAACGCCCGCCGTTCCCCCCGTCCATCCCGCCCCGCTGCCCGTGCGGGGGTCCCGGCCTGACCCGGTTTTGGGGTCTGTGAGGCCGCCGCGGGGGTCGAGCCGTGCCCGCCGCCTCCGTCAGTCCCCTCGCCCGCCCCATCCGGGAGCGGGGCGCCCTCAGTCCCTGGCGGGATCTCACCCCGAATGTGCCAGACCGAGCACACACCTGCTTATGGCTGTTGCTGGTGCTTCCAGCGCCCACAGATCCCCCGTTTAATCGCCCCGCGTGTGGATGTGGGTTACGTGTGAGTTGGAAATGCTGCTGTGCGGCCGTCCCCGTCATGTGTTTGGTCGGTCTGGCGGTACCCTCAGAGCCTGTGGGTTTTGCTCTGTCTGCAGGAAACACCTCCAGGAGATCCCATCCTCCAGCACTAATGTTTCCACCAGCTTGGACTGGGACTCCAGCAAGACCCCGGAGTTCCTGTCGAGCGTGGGAGTGTCTGTCCTTAAGAAAGACAAGCTGGGCAACGAAAACATGCCGCAAGACCTGCTGGTGTCATCAGGCTGTCCTGCTCCAAAACGGCAGAAGGGGTTTGTTATTGTGCGCCGGCCGTGGCTGCTCCGAGAGGCAGAGCCAGGTACGATCACCCTGGTCCAGGTTCTGCTCACGCTTCAGTAGAGGTGGACAGTGGGCATCACAAGTTGCCACTGCCTTACTGTTTACTTTTTTTGCTCTTATCCAGCTGAATGTCACTTTCAGACCTGGTGGCTTTCAGGCCTGGGTTGATAAACCCTGTTTTATGTAAGCTTTTAAACAAGGGTGGTGTGTCTGGCTCCAGAACTGTGGCCAATGAAAAGCATGGGTCTCTCCTGCCTAGTCCTGACAGCTCCTGTCTGTGTGCTGGGGATTTGTGCTGCATGTCCCTGTGTCTACCTGCTCTTTCTGTGTGGGACATGGGTGGCACCTTGGCCCAGCAGGGCCTGTTGCAAATGAATGTTTTAAGGTTGCTTGAAGAATCACTGGCAAAGGTATCAGCAAAAGCAGATTTAATATAAAAGTGAAAGCACAACGAAGTTCATTGGCATTCTTCACTCTACTGCTTACTAGATGGTTAAAGCACAGAGAAAAAGCAAAGTAAGATCTAAAATCAATCACTCAAAACCCAAAGTCAGCCCAAAAAATAGCTATGTTGAGGCACAAGATTGAGTAGACCCCCTGGCTAAACTTGAGCCCTGGAACTGACCAACAGTTTAGGCCTAAAAGTTTAACAGTACTTAACAGCACTTAATTGATAGCTTCAGTTAATTTAACAAAGGATTCATACAGAATTTACAGTAGGCACAGCAGTAACTCACTTATAGGCATAACTTACAGATCTAAAGTATTTGAGAATCTAAGAGAGCAACATTCACAGTACATTTGCTTTAGCTTGTTCACTCTCAGAGGCACACAGACCTGAAAGAGTATATACAAGGTATATACTGTATATACAAGGTATATACTGTATATACAAGGTATATACTGTATATACAAGGTATATACAGTATCCACCTGTGAAAAATTCCCCTTGAGTTCAGTGAAGGACTCATGTCAGATGCCTTTGCATCTTCTCAATGGGCAAAGAGTTGAGCCTCAAATACTGCATGTATCAGCCCAGGATCTGTCATTATCGTTTAGTGGTCCTCCAGGTATAGCAAATTTGAGAGTTTGCTGGCTCTGAGAGGCCCCCCTCAGAGGGAGATGCTGGTCACAGCCTGCTGTGCTCCAGGAGACCTCAAAAGGAACAGAAGCACAAGTGGTGTTCCTGCAGTAGCAGGGATGAATGAGGAGAGGAGTAGGAAAACCCATCTTATTGATAAAGGATTGGTGCCGGGAGCAAAATTTTGTTTTTATTTGACCACGGGGCAAATTCTATGTACCTAGAGTCAGATGGGCTTCTATCTGGCAAGGGCAGAAGGGCTCTAGCCCATAAGTTGTTGGGGTGATCACAAGGGCTTTAAACTAGGTTTGAAGGGGGAAGGGGTTGAAACTAGGCTCTCCAGAGATGAGCCTAAGGGTAGAAAGCCAGAGTTAGAAGTCAAATCAGCAGCTCAGCTGAAGTGCATGTACACCAATGCACACAGCATGTGTAACAAACAAGAGGAGCTGGAAGCCATCGTGCAGCAGGAAAGCTATGATGTAGTCACCATCACAGAAACGTGGTGGGATGACTCGCGTGACTGGAGTGATGCCATGGGTGGCTACAGGCTCTTCAGAAGGGGCAGGCAGGGTAGGAGAGGTAGAGGGGTGGCTCTATATGTTAGAGAGTCTCTTGACTGTAGAACTTGAAGTCAGTAACAATAAGTTACTGTGCCTGTGGATCAGAATCAAGGGAAGGCCAACCAGCCTGACATCCTGGTGGGAGTCTGTTACAGACCACCCAACCAAGATGATGAGGGTGATGAATTATTCTACAAGCAGCTGGCAGATGTCTCAAAATCGCCAACCCTTGTTCTCAGGGGTGATTTTAACCTGCTGGATGTCTGCTGGGAACTCCACATAGCGGAGAGGAGGCAGTCTAGGAGATACCTAGAGCATATAGAGGATAATTTCCTGCTTCAGCAGGTAAATGAGCCTACCAGGGCTGGGGCCCCTGTAGACCTGCTGTTCACAAACAGAGAGGGGCTAGTGGAAGATGTGGTGGTTGGAGGCAATCTAGGGCACAGTGGCCATGAAATAATAGAGTTTTCAATACTTAGGGATGCAAGGAGGGCCATCAGTAGAACCTCTATGCTGGAGTTCCAGAGGGCAGATTTCAGCCTACTCAGAAGACTGGTTCAAAGGGTACCTTGGGAAACAACCCTGGAAAACAAAGGGATCCAGGAGGGATGGACATGCTTCAAGAAGCAAGTCTTGAACGCACAGGAGCAGGCTGTCCCAGTGTGCCAAAAGGCAAGCTGGTGGGGGAAGATGAAGGGTCTGGCTGAATAGGGAGATTTTGAAGGAATTTAGGGGAAAAAAAGAGAGCTTACTGACTATGGAAAAAAGGGCTGGCTACTCAGGAAGAGTTTAGGAATATAGTTAGATCATGTAGAAAGAAAATTTGAGAGACAAAGGCACAATTTGAACTCAAATCTAGCCACTTCTGTCAGGGATAACAAGAAATGCTTTTACAGATATATCAGTAACAAAAGGAGGGGCAAGGAAAACCTCCATTCTTTGTTTGACATGGGGGGGAACATAGTCACCAAAGATGAGGAAAAGGCTGAGGTATTTAACACCTTCTTTACCTCAGTTTTCAACAGTAAGACAGGTTGTCCTCAGGGCAACTGGCTTCCAGAACTGGTAGACAGACAGGAAGCTGAATAACCCCCCTTTAATCCAGGAGGGAACATTTAGCAACCTGCTGAGCCACTTGGATCCTCACAAGTCTATGGGATCAGATGGGATCCACCAAGTGTGATGAGGGAGCTGGCAGAAGAGCTCACCAAGCCACTCTCCATCATCTACCAACAGTCCTGGCTCACTGGGGAGGTCCCAGATGATTGGAAGTTAGTGAATGTCACACCCTTCCACAAAAGGGCTGCAAGGAGGACCCGGGAAACTACAGGCCCGTCAGCCTGGCTTCAGTGCCTGGCAAAGTTATGGAGCAGATCATCCTAAGTGAGATCACACAGCACGTACAGGATGGACAAGGGATCAGACCCAGCCAGCACGGGTTTAGGAAGGACAGGTCCCGTCTGACCAACCTGATCTCCTTTTATGATCCAGTGACCCACCTGGTGGATGAGGGGAAGGCTGTGGATGTGTGTACCTGGACTTCAGCAAAGCCTTTGACACCATCTCCTGTGGCATACTCCTGGAAAGGCTGCAGCCCATGTCTTGGACAGGGGCACTGTCTGCTGGGTTAGGAACTGGCTGTTGGGCCATAAAGGGACTGGCAGGGAAAAGAGCAGGACTGTAACCTGAAGACCTTGGACACTTGAAGGGGTTATAAGATGCTGGGTTCCTTTCCCTGGTGTCAAAGTGTGTTTTCAGTATGAGTGAGTATGGGATGCAAAATAAATAAGCAGCTCTCTCCAGACACTAGGCTATCATGTGGAAGGTGGGAACGGCCTCAGACAACCCTGTTTTTAAGTAAGACTGATTGCTGGGTCATAGGCAGCTGTAGCTGAGCTTCACCACCCAGAAATTTCTGATGTGAATTGCAACACCTTCTGGAGCCCTGTATCTACTTGTGAGAAGCTGAGATTGTACCACATCCTTTCAGATAATTCTTGGGGTGGAGATAGCATGCCTGTTTTAGGGAGCAGTTTGTAGTACCTGATTTTTTCTGTGTATCACACAAAAGCATAATTCACCTTGAGCTCCCTTCTGAGACCCTTGCATGCATAGGAAGAGTGGGCATTTCAGAAGGGAAAAAAATAGAGGATCACACAAGCCTTAGAATAGAAAAGCAGTAACTAAGATGCTCTTGTTTCCCAAATGAGTATGTGAATAATGATTATTGTCATTGTTATCAGTAAAATTGTTTTTCCATGGCTTTAGTATGTATAGAGAGTTGATATTATGGGAACTTTGGCATTTACCAGGGATGACTATGCAGAGATGGTAATAATATCTTCCTACACTGAAGAGCTGAAAGGGGGACAAATAGTGGGCTGATGTCTGTATAGCCTAGAGAGGTTGTAGAAGTGCTTTTAACAGCCAAACCAAACAAGGCATCTCTCAGCAGGCAAGAATGAACCAGCTTTAACCAGAGTGTGTTTTGCTCTTTCCCTAAAGGTGTTTCTCTGGATGCGCTTCCAGATGAATTACTTTTGGCAATCTTTGCATATTTGCCCCTAAAGGACTTGCTAAAAGTTTCAGTGATTTGCAAGAGATGGCATCGTCTTTCGTAAGTATTATTTCTCATAATTTAGTACTAAAGAAACCTTCATTTCTGTGGACTATTAAATGATATGGTTGTAACCTTGTTTATTCATGTATAATTCAGTTTATGCCATAGGTGGGCTATGTGGATATATAATCAAAAGATGCTTCACATATTTTAACATTAATATAGTCTATTAAATAGTTTTCCCTCCTCTCAGTCTTTTTTTTGACACTGAAAACTTTCTGTGGTTGTTGTGACCCTTTTAAACTCACTAACGAGTAAAATTCTGTGCCTCAGGTTCGATGAATCTCTCTGGCAGACTCTTGATCTGACTGGTGGGAATCTGCTGCCAGGAGTGCTTGGACACCTGCTGCCCGCAGGTGTTACTGTATTCCGCTGCCCAAGAGCCTGTATTGGAAATCCATTGTTTAAAACAACCGAGTAAGACCTTTTCTGCATGTTCTGGATCCTGAAACTCTGTCTCAAATATTCACAGTTTTTCTATGTAGTTTTGGTTTTAAGGTAGTAGCAACCAGTAGCAGTATTTGTGCTGTTTGTGGCCTGTGGAAGTGCTGGTCAGTGGTTAGACATGTGTTGGAACAGGAGAATCTGCATTCACCTGTCAGATATTTAAAACCAAGCCAATGTGATTTTTTGAAAGTATCGAGTGTTATAATGCACTTACAGAACCATTTCTTGGTTCATTTCTTGTAGAACCAAGAATTGTCACCATCTGCAGCATTTTATATGGGACACCCAAAAAAAAATTATTTAACTGCAGCAGGGTAGACTTTCAGGTGTTATGAGGAATTGTGAATGCCTGAAATATGAGTTCTGCAGTTTTGTCTGGTAGCTTAGCAGTAGGCCCAGCAAGCTTAGTCAAATACTCAATGTGCAGCTAAACACAACAGTAGAACTAGTTTGTGCAAGTTTGTATGGTTTTAGTGTGTGGGATATATTTGTGAAGCCTGTTCTAACGCAATTTTAGCAACTTGACCTTTTCTTTTTTTTTTTTTTTTTTTTAGACTTCTCAGACTTCAGTACCTGGATTTGTCAAACTGCACAATGTCTGTTGCAGATCTCCAGAGTATTCTTTGTCTGTGTGAAAGATTGCAGAACCTCAGCTTGGAGGGACTAGTGCTTTCTGACAACATCATCAAGTGAGTGACATGTTTGGGAATATTCTGTAGATACCTTCTGTTGTGCAGGCTAATGAAAGAATGCAGTGGAGAGTTGTTCCTTGAGAAGTCTATTGAAATGGCCAGTTTTAGGCACCTAACAGGGCAAGCTGGCAGGCTAGATGAGCTACGTGTTCCTATATTCCAAGAGATGAGGTGGAGATGAAACACCCCTATAGAAAAGTGTGTCTTGGTGCCATTTTTTTTTCCAAAAATTCCCCAGAGTAGGAGGAGGTTGGAGAAACTGCTCATCTCTCTAGGGTTTGTGTCCATTGGCTGTTCCCACATCCAAGCTGCACGGCAGAGCCACTTTTATTTTCCCGTTTTTGTGCTCCCAGAAGAACTGTGTGTTTGGTATGCAGGTTCTCTTCTATTTTAAGGCCTCTGGGTGGCTCTACCACCACATGCTTATTGTGCTTCTGCACTATTGCTCACTTCTTTGTTGAACTTCACTCTGAGGTCGTGGAAAATTACAGATTCTGTCAAGCAGGCGAACTGTTTTTTTTGGTTGTACTGAAAAGACACTCTTGGGTGTGCAGTCAGTCTCCTGTTCAGTCACATTAGGTGACTGTGGAGGTGCCAGGACCATAGGTCAGATGGCAGAGATTCTGGCTGTCCTACTTTCTGATGCCTTCCTCACTCCAGAGAGGGGGAACCAGACACAAATCAATATAGTTTGGCTTTTGATACCAGGTGAAAACTATGTGAAAACTGCATACTCATCAAGCATTAATGATGGAATTTTATTGCCTTGGGTACAAACGTAGATACTGCACATGAGTTTTTCCAGGTTTTGCCAAATGCATGTCTGCTCTAGTCTTGCAAACAAATGTGTTCAGGGGATGCTATTTGGATATGTTTTGTTGTAGAATAACCTTTGTCTTGCAGAGGGATGACATCAGAAATGGGACTGTTGCTTTGTCTTTTGTTGAGGCATAGTCATCTCTGATAAGCTATGGTATGTGTTTATTGGCATACAACAGAAGGTGGTGAAAAGAAATCTTTTCCTTGTAAACTTGGTAGTTCATAAACATGCAGACTTGTCAGGAATGTCAACTAAATAGACAGGTATCCCTTTCAATGTTGTGCTTTGATTTAGCAAGTACAGAGTTGAGACCGTTAGTGACTCAGGTTTGTCAGTTGATTAAAGATGCAGTACTGCTTGTTTAGTGAGTCACTGGTGCCTGGGATCCTAGCTCCTAAAAATAAATGTGCATCCTAGCAATGCCAGCGATGTTCCAACATTTAAATTTTATCAGACTTTTTTTTTTTTTTCCCTCCCCAGGAGCATTGCTAGGAATCCCAATTTGATACGACTAAACCTTTGTGGGTGCTCAGGGTTCTCTGCAGAAGCCTTGGAGATGATGTTGAGCAGCTGCTCTGTGTAAGACAAAACCAGTTTTTGCTGTTCCTGCTTACTGCTATTCCTGAGAAAAAGGATCCTTTTTATTTTTTTCCTTGGGCCTCCCAGTTATACTTGTATCTAACACCTTTTCTTTTTTTTTACGTGCCTGTTTCTGTTCCTAAATGCCTAACAGTTGAATATTAGCGGAATAGTCAGGTAGTTTCTCTCCATCATGCTATTTTCTTCCATAATAGCAAAGATGCACTTTGGTAGTTTTTCCTTATTCATCCTTGTTGGTGGATAAAACCCCATTTATGTCCCTTTCATATCCTGTAAATTCGATTTTCTTAACAAAAACAGTATGTGATTCTCTCAAAGTGAAAGCGTATGCTTTGAAACTGGAAAGTGGAATCCCAGAGCTCTCTTTGCAATCAGAGTACAGCATGAATGCCAGAGAACACTGTGCCTTTCCATGGTAGAATATTCCTTCAGTAACCTTCTAGTTCATGAAGCACTGTGTTCAGATTTACAGCTCTTCAGAGATTAAACCATCTGCTGGCAGGAAGTCATTGAACTGAGCCCCAGTGAGTCTGGGATTTATATCCCAATCTTTCTGCTGACTTCCCGTGACATGCGAGACAACATATTTAATCTTTCCTTCTGCAAAAGCATGTTTTTTAATCAAATTGCAAGTTAGTGGACAGCCAAAGCCTTAATCTTGTTGCTTGGTCTGGTTACTTGGATCATGAGCTCTTTAGAGGCTGGCAGTCTGTGCAGTGCACAGTGAATAGCAGATGGCAAACCTGATCCTGGGAATGCTAGTGGCAATTTAACTGTTTTTTCATTTATGTAGAGATTGCCAGCTAAATGCTGTAGTTGTGCATTCCTCGTGTCTTTGTCCTCTGGTTACAGCTACACCACCTGCACACAGAACAATACTTCATCCAGCCCCATGGTGATAGACTATAGGTAATCAAGCACATAAAGAGAGTTAAGCTCACAGCACGACCAATGTTTATATAAAACTATAAAGTATTTTATGCTAATTAGGATTAATTGGTCATCTGACCAGTGCTAATGATGGATAGTGTTTTTTCCTTTCAATGTGACCATCTGTTTGGTAGTAACAGATTCAGGTCACAAACTCTGATGAAAAGACAGTGTCTCCCTGTGGCAGTCCTTGGAGAGAGACTCCACTTCCTAAGGTAGTGAATCATTCCAGGTGGAACTGGCTTTGGGGAGTCACTCTAACCCCTTGCCCAGATCAGAATCTAAAATTAGCACTGGCCAGGTTGATGAGGACTTTCTCTGGTTGGATCTTGAAAATATCCAAAGACCGATTCTGCTGGGTAACCTGCTCCATTAATTAGTGCTTAATCATTGTCATAGCAGAATTTCTACTCATGAATACAGGAACTTGGTAGTAGGTGTGTTACAAGTATTTCCTTTAAAAGTATCAACTGTAATAGAAAATATCAGAACTTGAACTGCATTTCATTCTTGTTAACAACTCTTTGTTCATTTGTAAATAGGCTGGAGGAGCTGAACTTGTCCTGGTGTGCCTTCACAGCCACACATGTCAAAGCAGCAGTCAGTCATGTTACTTCAGTAGTCACCCAATTAAATTTAAGTGGATACAGAGAGAATCTACAAATAGCAGGTAAATAGCAGCATGACAAATCTTTATCCCATTGTGGGATCTTTATATTTTCTTCTGGTTGGCATCCACTCTGTATATACAAAAATCATGTACTAACACTGATTTTATGCTCTGTATAGCATGAAGTTGTTGATGTCAGAATCTTACTCATATTTCTAGCTCAGACAAGAAGGGTGAGATGATTTTTCTTCTGAATTTAAAAAGAATCAGGTGAAAGCTCATTTCATCTTCAGTTAAAAGGTATAGCCCTTACTTCTGAAGCCCTTACTTCTGGAAGCCGGACTTGGTATTTCGCTGTGAATTGACCTTCCAGATACTGTTCCTGGAGCTTTCTTAAGGCTTCTACTGTTGTGGCTGCTGAAGGCATCTTCCAAAGGAGAAAAGTCACAGGAACTGCTTGAGTTTCAGACTGACATACAGATGCCAGTTAATTGAAATGCCAAATAATCTCAATAATCAACATTTAACTATTTGAGAGGGTAATAGAAAATGCAGATAAATCTAGATTTGGGGAGAGGGTACAACAAAACTAACAAGAGTGTAGGTAAGAGTGATATTGCTTTGGTGCTAAAGAGAAATTAATTTTCTCAATGAATGAATTTTGACAGTAGGGCACTAGCTGAAATGTGGGTGGTGACCTCTCTTATTTCTCTTTTAACATCACACAGACCTCGATATGTCTTCTCCTTGTGAGGAAATATGCAAATCTTATCTCAATCCCAAACCCACAAACAAATACGCTACATAATCTCCTTCACATCAAGAATTTAAACCTTCTGTTGATTGGACCATTAGAGACAACGTGCCAACCTCTTCTGTTTGCCAAACACTGAGTGACTTTACTCTGTTTCAGTGCAATAGATATGCCATAAGACTTGAATAGCACATTAATCATCATCATTTAGGTATTGTTTTCTTTAGTTCTTGCACATGAATTCTTAAATACCAAAGCTTTCTTGCATGTTGTTTAGCACCTTGCTAATAACAGTGGCTTTTAGGTGATATCTGAGCCACAGGTGAGTCAATGCTATTTGCACACAATGAAAAGGTCTCAAGAATTTACAGTTTAAATCAGGAAAACTATAATTTTGTCATGAGGAAAGAACTTTCTGTGGGTAAAAATAAGGATGCCTAAACTTGGTGTTCTGAAAGGGTATTTGATGTATGGAAAATTTCTGTTGCTTTTTCACTACATGTAATTATTTCCGTCATCTCACCATTACTATGTCTTGGTAGATTTCACAGAAATATCACTTGAATTACTCCCTTGCTAAGTTGGTGGTGCAACTGACTTTTAGGGACACTGCGTTGAACTAAATGTATCTGCTTTGCTGAGGATTAAAAGAAGTCCATGTAAAGTATCTTGATAGGCAGTCTGTATGCTGTCTTAAGCACGAATCTTTCAAACAAAAAGTTGAGCTTTAGTTGTGGGGTTCTAGTAGAGAACATACAAATGAACATAAATGGAAGTGAGTAGGCTGTATAAAGCGTGTTCATCTTGTTACTGAAAGGTGGGCTGACTCTGTGTGACTCTTTTCAGATGTGAAAACACTGGTGGAAAGATGTCCTTTTCTTGTCCATTTAGATCTCAGGTAAGATCTGTGCAGCTAGTCCTTAAATCCTTATGGCACAGGGGATTAGCAATAATACATGATTGCACAGCACTGCACCAGAAAATACTACCTAGGCTAAAACTACAAAAGATTTGCTATCTGGCATGACCTAATCTGGAGTAGGTAACTAACTTGAAGATTTCTTTGCTATCTCATCATAAATATTATATACCTACAGGATTTATTAACTAGCAAGTGAGGGTAGTTGATAGGTGGAATGGAGGAAAGCATTTAGATGCCTACAGTTTATGAGCCGAGCATCCTAGAGAGAGTTTAATTCTTCTCTGATATAAATTAGTTACTTGGCTACATAACAGTAAAAAGAAGGGTGTATTTTGGTTTTGACCTAGTCAATGACAGTATTTTGAAATCTTTCTGTGAAGAATCTTGTCTGTTCTTGGCAGGAGTTCTGCTGCAGACTATCTGTGTGAAGAGAAACTTCTGCTTCACTTGCCCTTCAGTGAAAATCAAAATTCCTCCCCTCACAGCACACATACACTAGAGATGGGTTGCTTCTATATTGAGCAAAAACATACTTTAGTGGTAGAAGTTGATGTTTATTAAATTTCTTGGTCTGAATTTTGGAAATACCAAATTTACTGCTGCTTTATACCTAAGCCTTTATTTAATGTGCTCTTCTGTACAGTGACAGCATGATGTTAAAGCCTGAGTGCTTCCAGTATTTTCGGCGACTCATGTTCCTCCAACATCTTTGTCTTAGTCGATGTTATCAGATATCACCTGCTGCCTTGTTGTAAGTAATCTCCAAATAGTTTTGGTTTGCTACTCATGCAGAGGGTAAGTTAATTTAAACTTGCTTTATTTTAGGTTTAGAATTGCACGTACTGTTTTGAAAAGCTTACTGGTGTGAGGAATTGTGAATAAAACTGAGATAAAATAAGCTGCTATAGCATGGGTAGCCGCTATAGCTCTAGGTCTGCTAGAGCATGTACCTTTTGAGAATCCAGACTGGAACCAAAGGTGTCTGAGATAATCTCTCACTGATATCAGTCTGCACTCATGGAACTGGCTGCTCCATGCATGCATTAGCGGCATTCTAAATGTTACTCATTACTGGAACTGGAGTTTCCAGTCCTGCCAGTGACCAGTATTGATGTCAGTCCTGGACTTCCAACTATGCAGCAAGATTTGGAAAAGCTAGCAGAGTTGACAGTACCTGTTGACTAGCTAACCTCTGTATATTTTTTGTGAGCACCTTTATTAGTTATTGATTGCAGCTGAAACACTTATAGTTACTTGTTTGTGGGGGTTTTTCCTGCCTTTTATTAGCATAGAAGATTTCAATCTCAATACTTTAAGGAAGGATGTTAATCCAAAGGATGGTCAACAACAAGAAAAAAGATTGTGAGTGGAACAGGACTATTAAAAATATGCATCTGAAGAACCTTTCCTGTAGCAGCGTGTGCCTGAGCCTTTTGACTTTGTCCAGTAAGATACACAGTTCATATAATGATAGGGAAAATGTAAAGCAATCAAGCCAGCTGGATACTCACCAAAACATTGCCACAAATTGGAAACTGATAGTACCTAGGGGCTTGTTTCCTCTGAACCATACCCTGAAACTTCATCTGGGGCAATTTCTTCCACTTGTTCTAAATTGTAAAGTCCAGGGAAATGAAAGGGGAAGAACCAGTTGGTTTTCAATCTGTGAGAGATCGATCAGCAAAAAATAATATATTCATCCAGTTTCATGAAGTATCAGGACAGAGAACTACTGTCAATTAAATGTGTTTAAGTAGTTACCCTCTTCTAAAAATTAGCAGAAATGGAGTTCTCTAGCTTGGGTACAGACTGAAAAAAAAGAAAAAAAATGTTTTTAGTTTCATGATTAATTTCATATTTTTCTAGAGAACTTGGTGAAATTCAAACGTTGAAGACTCTTCAGGTGTTTGGGATAGTGACTGACAGCTCCCTGCAGCTCCTAGAGGAGGCACTGCCTGCAGTGAAGATCAATCGTTCACACTTTACACCCATTGCAAGGCCAACTGTTGGCAGCAAAAAGGACCATGAGATTTGGGGAATCAAATGCAGATTGACACTGAGAAATCCTAGTTTCTTATGATATGTACAGTGCACTGGATGCAATGGACACACTGTGCATTGAAGCTCCTTAAGAAACAAAGTGCTGGAGCACCTTTAATCATAGTACTGTTATTGTAAAAAGCATTCTAATTTGCTCTTATACCTTAATGATGTTTCATAGTATTTTTTAGCATTGTTTGTACTTCAAGCCTTTAGAGATCTGATGATCTGTGAGCAATTGTAGAATTTTTCAGGCTTTTTTTTTTCTTTATACAGGGGATCTTTGAAAAACTTCCAGTTAACTCCTGGAAGAGTTAATTCCTCTTAGTTAACCTTTGCAAGCTGTTCCCTAACTCCTGGAACAGCTTGCAGAGGTGCTAGGTGTCTTAATAAGGTTTATTAAGGAATTTGCAGAGCTCAAAGTGAATAAGATATTAAACCTATTCAACTACTCAATTGAACAAAATGCACAGTAAGATGAAAAGCTGTGAGCACAAAAGAGGACTGAGTCTGAATTAATCAAACTTGAAAACAGTAACTTGGGGATGTCTACACTAAAGCAGCTAAGAGAGCTCAATACCGTACAAGTTAGGAGGCAGCATAAAGGAGCTACAGTAAAGTTTTTACTTAGCAGGCCACAAATGATAATTTTTTCTTCAGTATTGTGTGCTGTTAGCAAAATACAGTCTGAGAAGCCCATTCAGAATTAGCATCTGTAAAAATAGATGTTGGTTATCCATGCTGGTTTCACGTGGTAGTGCTAGGTTTTCTGATTAAATGTTACAGAACCTTAGTGTAGCTTCTGTGAGTCTGATCTCAGATAAAATTTCCTCCAAAGAACAACTGCAGCTGATATAGTGGTAAAAATATTGCAGGAGGAGGGCTCAAAAGATTCTAGATATGACCAAAAAACCAAAACATGGAACTGCAGCATAAGAATGCTGGAGGGAAGAGATGCTTTGGTGCTAGCAAGAAACATCAATTTTCTTTTGTAATAGTTTATGTTTGTAGTAGCACTTCACTTTTTGTATCTGTATCACTAACCACTCTTGTCTAGTGTGGATTTTTTTTTTTTTTGGTTAAAGTCATAGAAAAAGCTGAGGAACTGTCCAAAAAAATTTAAAAAAACCAAACCAAATAAAAGGATAGGGACAAGTAATGACTTTAACTGAAACTTTCATCTGCATCTATTATCAGGGTCCTTGTGCTTCAGGCTAGAATGTTCCAAAAGGTGTTCTAGCTGATAAGTTCTAGGGCAAAACTTGGACCCTGTGTAGGGCATAAATATGCTGTTGTTTTCCACATGAATGCAGTCAGCAGGCAGGTGAATTTATTAATGGATGTTTAAGAGTAGCCTACAGCATTACTGCAGGGCTGTTGCGTAGGTACAGTTTTTCCTGTTGCAGTCTGAAGAAAAGCATTCAGGTATTAATTATCTGGTGATGCAGAACACTTTACTGTGGGAAGATTGTATGAGTACTAGAATTTGATATTTAATTTGACTTTCTAGAGTACAGTAAATAAAACACATTATCATGCTAATCTGTTTTAAGTTGTTTTGGTTTTTATTCAGTTTAACAGTGTAAGTAACAGTTGATTCTTTAATGGGCTTGTGTCCCTTACAAAGATGTTAATGGGCAACATACCTTATGAAAACTGGAGAAGTAAGGGGATTTGGATATTCTACTGCCTCACCATTTGCTGCCTTAGTTTTAAGCCTTAAATTACTTCAAGGAAAAAAGTAAATCTATGCATCTTAGCACTACCATAAATACTTCTCCCTGTGCACAATGTAACTCTATGCACCTTCTGTTGCATTTAATAAAGATATAAGAAATTGCTATGTTGTACAAAATGACTGATTAATAGGAGAATGCTTTCCCTAATTTCCCACCAACTTTGTGTAAAGGGTTACAAAGAGGGGAATTTACCCAACCAATGTATAAACTGGTGGTTTAGAGGGCAGGGTGTTATCATGAATACATTTAGCATTTACTAGACTGTGCTTTAAAACCATCTACAGAATTGGGACAGGAGTATGGGTTTAGCTAGATGGAATAGTCCTGAACTACTTTCAGCTACCAGGTTCAGTGTTGGACTATCACCCATCTGTTGGTTACGGTGGCAGCTGTAGCAGACACACAGTGGAAGTCCCTGGAGTTAAGGTGCACCACTGACCTCTTATTAATTTATTTTCTCACTCTGTGCAATTCATACCAAAAACTGCTACATAGCAGTCTCTGCATTGAGAAGGCTTACAAACTACTAAAAGAACCTGAACAATAACAGAAGAAGCTGAGTGCATGAAACACTTTTGAAAGTCGAAATAAGGCACAGGAGAGCTTCATTTATCAATTAACCTTTTCATTTTTATTACATAATGTATAAACACCATGTGGAGAGGAGAAAAAAAAAAGGCAAAGAATGACAGGTCTAGTTTAGCAGAACACCATGTGGACTGGCACTAAATGAAAAGACCATGGATTTGACTCAGCAGGTAGAAGAGGTGCAAAGATCACCGCCAGTCCATGCAGATTAAATCAGTGTTAAACCAATACTCTGTCCTGTCATGGAATACTGTCTACCAGGTAAATTGTACTGTAATCCCTTGCAATAAAGGATCCTTAAAAAGTATTCTACAGTTCTTCAATAAAAAAGGTAGCTGCTTCTCATTTATTATAAATTTCTGAATCATCCTAATTAACTTAAGCATTCACCAGTAAATGCTTCAACAGAAGTGCAATTAAATTACAGACAAAACCAGTAGAGGCCACTCATGAGTAAGTCAGGCTTCCATTTCACTAAGTTAGGAATTTGTGAAAACTTACTAAGTCCTAAACCAGATCATATTTTGGATCTGTCAGGCCTGAAAACATTGTCTTTTAGTCTTGACATTCATAATAAGGAATGGCAGGCGTGTTTAAGAGGTATGCTTACTGATCAGACTAATCAGTCTCCATTAAAACATTACAGTACACAAATACCTAAATAAGCAGGGGATGACATTTCTGACATAATTTGTCTATGCAGGTGTTCAATACCTAAATCTGATCTAACAGTGGCAAAGTCCTAAGAAGTAATAAATTAGCATTAATGGCATTGGTGGGTTTGGGGGTTTAACAGCATATTGATTGGTGTACCAGGTAGAGGCACATAAACCATCCTTAACTGGTTGGTTACTGATGGAGTGACAACTAAAATGCCCTAGTTTGTGTGCACACAACCTTAGAAAGATTAGTCTTTTGCATCTTTACCTTTAGACAAGTTTTGCAGATTTTTTTAGACATTAAAGGCTTTATTCTGATAGCTCCTGAACTTACCAAGTTTTGAAAACTTATTTGGCTACTTTTTTTTCCCCTCTGGCTGTGCAATCATGATAGCCAAACACTGTAAATAACTCACTTTGCAGCACACTTAAAAGGTAAAATGTACACAAACAGTGATAGCTTATTCAGAAATCTCCATCAGTATCACATTTTCCTAGAACTGAATGGTCAAATCGATTTCCTCTAAAGTATGTTTTCATCTTGTATTCACTCAAGTCGTAGAAGAAACAATCCTTTACCTACTTCCTCCACCTATAAAAAGCAGTTCACATTTTGCAAGTGTCAGTAAGTATACTGATTGGCCACACTGGAGAACATTTCCATTAGACCTGAGAACATCTGTTATAGAAGTCTCTCCGTTCAAAAGCAGTTTAAAGAAAACTCACTTTTGGAAGCTAATCTGTAGTAGACAGGACAAAACATACTTTTTTCAAGTCATGTAGTAGAAGAGTTCCTGCTGTAGGAATATTAACTCTGTCAAATTCTGCCCTCTCTTCTATGCAATTATCAGCACAGATTTAAAAGGCAGTCACAGTTTACAGTTTCTCCAAAACATTATTTAAAAAGTCACTTCCTCTTCTATAATCAGAACTTTTTATTCTATTATCAACTTGCTTACCTAACATGAGCAGAGTACATGTAAAATTCATTTGTTGCCAGTTAAATATCAGTAGAATTCAGCACAGGATTGGAACTTTCTGAGGAAGGTAAAAACATATGGTGAGAAAACTGGAAGACATAGGTATTAACTTGTGCTCCAACTCCTAGTACACAGGATATCTCATTCTTCTTCAATTATAAGAAATTCATAACCTAATATTTCAAACTATTTAACTTAATAAGGCCAAATATCTTTCTTAATGATAGCCACCTACATGCACTAGTGTGACTGAACACCTGTTTGCCAGTTAATCCACTCAGTGAAGGAATCTATCTTACTTCAACATGATTTCTATAATTTGTAAATTCCTGTTGAAGGGCTTAAGAAAACCTCTGGGTTTCAAGTCCCTCTCTAGCCAGACAGAAAAAGTAAAAGCTACCTCATTCAAGATGTACTAAACCAGACTTTTACTTTTGATGTAAGCCTACAAAGTAGAAAAAATACTGGAAGAACAAAAAAAAATTTGCCACAAATTGTATGAAACTACAAAGTTGTACAATTTTTGAAAAGCATACAAAAGGTTTGTGTTTCCATTTCTATTACATCAACATCATGGTTTACCAAAACCTATATATCCTTGCATCAAATTGCTAGATCGATAGTCAACTTTTCTACAAAAGTGTATGTATGAAGGTACTTAGTTTCAGTCCCAGACTGTTACTAAAAAACTGTACATCTGAATATTTAATGCTACTGACTTAATACTTGAACCCAACTACCTGTGTTTAAAAGGCTGTTCTTTCATGTTTGCCTTACAGGTTAAAATGTCAATTTTCACTGAAGTTAGAGGTAACACTTCAGATACATTTCTTTTACACCAGATGCAAAAACAGCTTAAATATCAGGCTAATGTTTCCCCAACCCAAAGGAATGAAGAGCATTTCAAGCTTCCTCTAAATGCTCTTGCATCTGAAAAAGCCAACATCCAGTATAATGCAGCATTGTGATATCCCCATGGTTTCCCTCTATGGATCCATAAATGTTTCAGCAGAAGACACGAGGGTCCTTCATTCTTCCAGCAGAACAGTGCACAGTGCATCCTCTGTGTCAATCAGTATCGACGCTATCGCCCCATCATTAAACTCAAAAGATGTTCCTCCATCCACAACCATACAGGCATCCCAACAGCGGGAACGGACACAGACTCTGCAAAAATCCAACAACTCAGTTTTCACAAAACAGCTCAAACATTTAAGTATTTCACAGAAGCACTCAACAATAAGACTAGGTTTTGGCCCTTCTTTTGCGTGGGCCAGTAAATGCTTAATCACATACTTAGAGAACCATTTAGCACGGTACCAAGCACTAGAACCGCCCCCAGTTGTGTGGATGTAGCAAAGAGTCCAGGGGAACTGAAAGACTTGTTCAAATAATTGCTCCCAGAGTCTGAGAACAGCCTGTAACTTAATATTTGGTGTTGAAAGCTGCAGTTTAGGTGTATTTTTTTAAAAGAAAGCTACTGATGATCCCATTTAATCATGATATACTTTAATCTTCCCAGAAAAGTTTTCAATTAATTTATGATTCTAACGCATTGTCTTCATGTTAAGTGAAACATACAGTTTCAACTAGCAATGCTTGATAGTCAATTATTATAGTCAATTTTGTTACATGAATCATTCAGAGAAAAGGGAAAGTAATTTCAAACACAAAAGATGAAGGTCAGAATGCTTGTCAGACAACTTCATGAATAGGTATTGCAGCATATTGCTGTCAATATTAGTCTGACTACACTACCTTAAAGCTAAGAAATTTAAATCTAAGCTTATAAAATGTAAGGCCTCTCTCTTAGAACCAGACAAGATAGAATAAAGCTACTAACCACCTTTGTCATCACTTACCTTTAAAGGAAAATTAACCATTGAAATTTATCCCTTCATACATAAAACAAGAACACTATTAAGTAATGAGTTCTTGGTCTGTACAATGTTCTGATATCCAAAGTTTAATCAACAATTATGCAGTGACTTAGATTTTCAGGAAGACACATCTTCCAGAAATATGAATACCTTTATGACTTGGTCATTCAATGTTGTTGTAACACTGGCTCAAAAAGAGAAGAATTTGGGTCCGCATCGGGTCAGAGCTCCTTTAGACATTTGTTTTGATATAAAAGGTTGAATTAATATTTAATTAATACTGAAATACTGTATTGCTTTCAATTGTTTATGTTATTGTTTATATGTTCAGTTATTCTGAACATATAACTAACAGTTGTACATTTTTGTATTTAATTGTGGCAAGCTCCACAAAAATCATAGAATCATTTAGATTGGCAAAGACATGCAAAATTATTGAGTCCAAGCATTAAACTAACACTACCAAGCCCACCACTAAAAATATGGCCCTAAGTGTTTTTAAATAATTCCAGGGATGATGGTCCCCTTCCAGAGAAGATGATACCACTACTTCACTGGGCAGCTACTTCACTGTACTAATTTCCAGTGCTTGACAGCCCTTTCTGTGAAGAAATTTTTCCTTATATTCAATCTAAACCTCCACTGGCATAAGTGCCCTAAGTTAAAATGATTAATTACCAAATAATTCAGTTTGGAACCTTCTATTCAAAGCAGGCTTTACTTCAAAGACAGGTTAGGTTGCTTAGGGCCTTGCCCAGTCAAGTTTTGAGTTTCTCCAGGGACAGTGATAGCACAACTTCTGGACAACCTGTTCTATCACCTGACTATTTGCTCTGTGAAAATTTTTTCTTCTTTTTTTATCAGAATCTTACATCCTATAAAATCATGACTGTTGCCTCACATTCTGCTCTGAAAAGAGTTTAACTCAGTCTCCTCTGTAACTGTCCTCAGGCAGCTGAAGACAGCAACTGGCTCCTCCTGGTGCAGTCTTGCCTCCTCCAGGCCACACAAAAGCACCCTTTGAGTCTCTCCTTTGCACACACACACGGTGTGTTCTGGCCTCCTCATTCTCTCAGTGGCCCTTTCCTGAATTCACTCCTGTTTGTCAGTGCCTGTGTCTCATAGTGAGGGAAATGGCACACACTCAAAACTGAGCACAGCAAAGTCCTTTTATTCTGTAAGACTGTGCATGGATCAAACATTAAATAGGCATAACACAACTAGGAAACATTTTCCTCCTGCTGTTATGAGAACAATGCTCAAGCCACTCCAAACACAAACTGGATGTTGAAACACTTCAAGGGAAACTCCTGGATTACTCATACTTTTTGACATACACAGAATGAAATAATGCTTCAATGCTGCAGCCAACACTTACTTTGAAGAGAAGCCACGCTGACGGCTACTTGAAAAAACCCTGTTTACAATAGGTTCTCGAACACTGAAAAACATCTTTGGTTCCTCTGGACTGTAGAGCAGAGACTCATTGAAATCATTTGTTACTGTAAACAGAGAAATCAGCCATTAGGTTTTCCAGGGAAAATTAGTTACTCTCAGAAACACCCATTCCTCCAGGGAAGAGTGGCTTCTCTACCAAAAGGGAACATTGAGTCTTGACAGATGTTTAATAGTCTTCACAGGCAGAAAAACTCCTACTTTTACAGAATAGTCCTTTCAGTTCTGCTGCATGATGAACACTTAACAGCCCTCTTCAGGTAATTAAATGTTGTGTTTCAATATGTGTATTAAATAAAGTGTTTCAAGTCTTTGGAGAACTGAAATTCTCCTGAAGATCTCTCTATATACAGAAACTTAAATAAGTGTTTTCATATCAAGTAAGACATTTTTTGCCAAATGTGCCTAAATAATGTTTGCAAAAAAGAATATTCTTATTGAAGGAGCACTAGAATACTGAAAGCAGTGCTCAGTATTAAGAATACAAACGAACTGGTCAAAGTTAAGACACTTTTAAGAAATCTTGCCTTTTTCACTGACCTTTTTGCACGAAGTCCGTGTTCAATGGCATATCCAAACTTCCACGCTTTTTCGCTGTTGAGTCAAGAGCAAGAGCCCCAATTAGGTAAGAGTATGTTTATATAAACTTGGCTAATAATGCCACACTATTCACTCACCGATCTTAAGGATCTCTTCAACAGCTTGATGTGCAACCTTGTTAATATTATAGGACCTAGACAGAGAAGCAGAAGTCTTGTTTGCTGAGCAGTACAACTTAGTAGAAAAACAAAGCAAAAAAACCCCAAAAATTTTGCATACAGACAAAGAACTATGTTCAACATTTGGGAAAAACAAACAAACAATGAGATTAAGTGTGATATCAGTTTCTTCCAAAAAGAAGTCTTTAATTAAATCTTGGTTTGGCATCTACCTGTGGCTTTGCAGACCTTAAAAATCCACTACCTGAAGTCTTCAGGAAAGAGCATGATACATGGGGTGTAGTCTCTTTACCACTAATCCTCCTGCCTTAACCCAGTAACTGCTGATTTAAGTCTGCATTAAAAAAACTGAAGTATGACAGTTCTACAGATTCAGTGTGTTCTTATCCCATATATCCAACTCTTGCAAATTAATCCTCTCTGTTAGTTTTCATTTATGAACCGAACATTTCTTCACAAATATTACGCCTCTTTGTTTGTACCCTAAAGTGTGGGCTTGAATCTCACAGGAACTGGTGCATATAGAAAAGGGACAGTCAGATCAGGCACTTCTGCATTTGACACATTTGAATGAAAAAGTCTGCATAAAGCCTATCAGACTGCAGAGCTGCTGAGCGTGGCTGTCCAAGGCTCCTTCTCTTACACGTACGTACTGCCTACCTGCAAGCCTGATCAGGTGCTGGCAAGAAACTTAGATGCACAGTTCGAAATTTTTCTCTCTCTCAACTAGATGTCCTTTTACACAAGTTTTGGCAGCTAAAGACAGCACCTGGACATTTAAATGTATCTCAGTCCAAGGTGGCCTGAAATTCCAGGAGAGCCCCCAAACCACAGGCTAAGGAAGATCACTCCACTGAGGCTTGGCCTCAGTTTAGAGAAGTCCAGCAACACAGCAATGGAGAGGAGCAATCCTAGAGTTTGGTCCCTGGTTCTGGGATTGCTCAGTACAGAGTGTATAAGCAAATTAAATGCTTAAAACAGCACTGAATTAAGACTGTACTTTCCCAAGGTACTGAACACTAGGAAAAGTTTCCTTAGCAGTCTGCCAATTTCATTCTTGGCAGGCTCCAGGACTAAGTTATGCTGACTGAATACAAAATTCTGAATTACAATGAAGAGTAAAACCCAGTAACCATGGTTACAGCATGAATATTCATTTTCGAATTTCATTAAAAGCTTCTGTTGTAGTTCATCTTAGCCTGCCACATAAATCCAGGGCCTATTGTACAACTTTAAACTATGGACACAAATAGATTTCAAGGCTTTCACTGTACATGTCTCTCCCATCTCAAAACTAAGTTGATTAGACTTACATGCAGTACTGCAGCTTGTTTAAGCTGAAGTTAAAATAATTTACCCCTTTGATTAAGCTAGGACAGTTCTGTGTAGATATTGTCATCTTTGTTTAAGGAGAGTACTTTGGCAAAGAGATTGTGCCCTGTCAATTAAATATGAAAGAAACGAGGCTTGAAAGGAGAATGGACAGTAGATGTGCCAGAGACAACTTAACACTGCTTCCAACTACATGTTTTCCCATTCTTCTTAGAGCTTAGATTTTTATAAGTTTACTAAGCTACATCATCTAAGCATTTCCATTTTAGTCAACAAGAGTAGTTCACAGATCATCCCAGTATGCTCTGCAAGTCAGAACAGAAACTCCTTCCCTCACCACTCCCAACCATTCATCTTCACATGTGGCATTCAACATCTTTCACCAAAATTACACCTAGAGTAAACTTCTGTGTCAGTGCTGCAGCTCCTCACCCTTTCAGCGCTTCTCTCCATACCTACAAGTAATGTGAGCTCTACTGTACTGATATGCCGAGACAGATTTGAACCATGTTGACAGTGAGAATATTTGATATTCACTGACTTACCCACAGCCCAATAGAGTCCCAGCACAGACTGGGACGCACAAAATGCGTAAGCAAAATAGGTCCATCTAGCTTATCTGAAATGATATTTTATATCAAAGCAGCAACATGTACTTACCATGCTTTTGATCCTGTTCCAGTACACACATTAAGCCCTGAACTCTTCTGTTTTTCCCAAGGACCATCATCAACTGATATTTCATAATAGGAGGCCCTATGAAGCGAGAATTTAAAACTGGGTTTGCAGGACTTAAAGTTCTCCCTGAATAAGACAGAACACACAGCCTTATCAGGCACATAACCGTTTAGAGGGGCTAGTTTCAAATCTGGATGACAATTTCACAGGCTTTGCACAGTGTTTCCAATTTGACAGCTACTTCTGATTCACTGATTCACTTCTCATATTAATTTATGCATAAAACCACCTCATGGTTTTGGTTCATCTAGGAATCACTTTGTATATAGAAGCAGGATTTGTTGGACTTACAAATAAAACTGTAAATAATTACCTTCCTTGCATAACTGTTGCACTACTGAAAAACTGTGTTTATGCTACCATTAGGTCTCATTAAATTATGTCAGGGAACACTAAGATGGAAGGCACTACAATATAAGTAATAGCATGGTTTGAAGCTGAATTCTTGATCACTTCAATAATTAAAAATCCATTCTTTCAGGAAGAGCTTAAAACCATCAGTAGGCTTATATTTCTCTCCAGGGCAAATTCTTCCTAAAACAGAAATGTACTATGTCTTGGGGTACAATCATCTCCTGCATGTTACTGTTAATGTATCAGGGGATTGCTCGTGTTGGGTCTAGAGGGGCCAGAGGTTTTCTCTCTGTATGCTTCAGAACATTCAAGAGTTTATTTATGAACTAGACTTGCTGATGTTCACAGTCCCTAATGCAAATGGTATGATACAGTCTTCAGATTAGTAGGACCCTCTTATAAAAACACCACATTTACTGTGTCGTGCATGACTGAGTTTCACTTTTCTTAGTAAACGGACCTTTCTGAGCTATTTTAGGTGAAGAATATTTCAGTCTGGATCCATTAGGAATACAACTCTTGACTGTTTGATGTCAAACAGTTTATCCTCCTAGTAACTAAGGGTATTTTGTGTAATCACTCTTGAGAAGATGGGGAGATGAAAGAACTGGAAGTAAATTATCAACATGGGTGTACAGTTTGATTCAGTTTAAGATAATTTTTGAAAGGTGGGTATGAAAGGTTTTCTGTTGTTTTTTTTTTCTTCTATTTCCTTGTTTTCTTCACGGACATGCAGAATAAGACCTTAGAAGAAGCTGCCAGTCATTTTGTCCTAATAAACAGCAAACCTGTGTATTTGAACCTTACAGAAGGCTCATCTCTGTGACATCATTATTTAAGTCATCAAGTGTAAGGTCCTTATAACACAGTATTTCTTTCTAGAGATTAGTTCCTACAGGCATCGTGTTCCCCAGTGGTTCTCCACTGGAACACTGGAACCAAAGACCACAATGTACTTGTGACACTCCAAGTGTTGGAAAACAGCTTTTTGTTCCTCTATCACTGTCTGTTAAAGAAACTTTTCAGAATCTTGAAAAAATTAGGTTTGATTTAGTAGAAAGCAAGATTTGTATCTCTTTGAGACTAATTCCTTCTGCCAGACTGAGGCTGCAGTCTGGATGAAAGATAAAGCACTCCTGGAACACTTATACTGTTTCCCACAGCAATCAGTGTCCCAGGCACTTTACCAACACAAGGAGTTGTTACACTCTAAAGTGGTTTTTCTGTTGTTGTTGTTTGGAGGGTTTTTTAAGATAAACAATAAATGGAAAAGGGATATAAAATACAAGTAAAAGTTTGGCCAAATCCTGACCAAGGATAATGTTTTATCTATTTTATCACAACCCCCACTCATATTACCCATATCCTTCTTATTGTTTGGCTGCCAAAAATGAATTGATCTTCAGCACAGGAAGGACAGTGAAATTTATCCTGGATAAGGCAGCACCACGAACTGATACAAACTTGTTTCTTAACACAAGGAAATAAGTGTTTTCCCCCAATAACAAAGCTTCTGCCAAAGGCAGGCTGATAGCTTTGCTTATAAGGACAGAAAGGCAGGAAAAAGAGTACTTGGTCATGCTAAAAGCTATTTCTGCTTAGTCATGCTAAAAGCTTACCAAACGATATTTTACAAGAGATGTAGGAGAGGAGGCAGTTTAAGGATGGGTATTTAAATCTTCAATAAGAGGGAAAGAAAAGGGCCAGGAAAAATTAAAGAATGTCCAGACAGGAGGTAGAAAACCAGAAATTAACATCACTGCATTTACATCTCTGAAAATACACTTCGTAATCTGCAATAATACAATCAAGTGTTAAATATCTATAGACTAGAACTGAAATTTGACAGTAAAATCCCATCACTGATTGTCCAGTGCAATGTCATAAAAAGAAATTAAGTCAATTGTGCCTTGCTGTAACAACAAACAATTAAACATACCTGGATGAAAGAGATTCCCCAATGAAGACTTCATTGAGTGCTCTCACGGGTAAAAGATGTGGACCAGAAATGTCAGATCCTGCAGATATTGAATACAGCAGTTTTGAATCACAGGTTTACAACCTAAATTTTTAGAAAAAATTCACATCTCATTGGAGGACAGACTCTGCTGCCTGGGTTTGTATTGTAGACCTAATGCTCCATTGTCTTCAAGGACTCAATTTTTCATTGATTTAGGCTGTAGCCAGTCACTGTCCTTTACTGGATACAACAAATATTTGAACCAAGGTCAGTGAGGCAATGACTTTTAGGTTCAGACATTGCTTTCTCTGAAAACTCATGGGCAACCAGACAGAATGAATTCTTCTCTTCTGTCAGTTACTCTTCCAGCCAAGAAGTTACAGTGACTTAACAGCTATTTCTGATAAAGTTCAAAGAATTAGACTTCATATCATAAGTTAATTAAGGGGGATTAACAAATTTTTGTGTTGACAAGGACTTCTAAGTGAGCAAGTGCAGTACTGGACACAGGTTAATCAGACAATTATGCATCTTCAAATCATCATGAAAAAAACAGTTGAAGGTGTTTGACAACCAAGGAATTACCCAGGAAAAGAATCTCACTTCTAACTTCTCATTTGCTTGCTGGTAGACTGAGACCAGCTTTTTCAATTGTGAAGTAATAAGTTAAGAGTACATGTGTACAAACACACACACACTCGAGTGGTTATAGTAATTCTAAGAGACAGCATTTTAAAAAAGATCAGGTATTTTGACATTAGATAAATTAACTGTGGGTACTGAAAACTGGTTCTAATTGTATAGTCCAGAATATACCAAAAAAATACTCCCTTCTAAAAAACATTAATCTGGGTCTTCAGCTAATCAGAGCTGTCTCTCAAATGCAGTACCCAGATTTCAAATACTTGAACTCTTACAAATCTGTATTATCAAGTTATCATAGCAAAGTGATTATATTCTTGTAAGATTTTAACCTACCTTGATCCTGAAATCTTTCATTTATGTGAGCCCTGCTGTGTTGCTCTTGGCTCAGCTGCTGTTCATGTAAATCTACAGGGGTTGGGTTAATACCAGTTCCTTCGAGATACAATCGGATTCTTTGCCGCCACTGCCACCTACGACAGGAGAAAGAAGTTGGTATCAATAGCTGAAATATTCACTACAGAATTAGAATTATGCAAAGTCACATTTCAAGTTTTATAGCTTCCACCACGACTCCTAAATTTAGAAAGTTAATCATACTAAACTGTAAACACTTTACACTTCCCGAGTTGCTGCCTAATGTTTTTTGCATGTGTAAAGAGAACATTGGTCAAAAGTAGTCTAAAAAAATCATATACATGACAAATCTTCTTTTTAGGCATGTGATTCTAACCTGTGATTGAATGACTGACACATGGATTTTGAGAATAAAATAGCTCTCAAGTATAGAGTAATATGTGCCATATTTTTAACGTATTTTGTTTGTAGATGTCCAGAAAAGCAGCTCTATCCACCCCTTTATACATAAGGGCCACAAGCTATTTTAACAATCTCCCCTAGCCTAGGAATTTAGGATGCTTCAGAGGAATATAGTTGAAGCAAGAGAAGAGTATAAAAGTCATGATACAACATTCAGATCTTTTTATTTTTCCTTAGAGATATCAATTCCTTTTTCCTCTTACAGTTTAGAGATTTCATAAAACAAAATAGTAATAGTTTTGATTAAGAAAGCAAATAGAGAGGAACTGTTATGAGCACATCTTTTCTCCATTCCCCCATCCATACTTTTGATATCCAGGGGACAGTCACCAGCTTTTCCTGAAATTACAAGGAAGACTTATGCTTTATATGACTAAACGAGTAGTTTTTCCTCACTGTCATCTTTGTAAAGCCTCACTCAACACATCCTATCTGCCCTTAAATTCCAAGCATGGTTTTAGGTAGTCAGGCAGATAGCTTGCAGTAAGTATCACTATACTGGCCTCCTTAAAATGCTCACACTAGAACACGTCACATCCCCTACAAAATTAGAAAATGGGACTGTATTCCTATTATACCCCTATTCTGAGAATCTATTACACCACTGACCATCAAGAAAAGAAACGCGGGTGATCTGCTATGGCTTGTCCTTTATAAATCAATAATGTTGGGTTTTTTATGGGACTACAAGGTCAGTGCTTACATGGATTGTTACACTGACTGACACCTCAAGGGTAAAAAGAAAAGACAACTGCCCTTTTCCAGTCTCTGGCACCTCACCATCCATATACAACTGTAAGCCACCAAAAGTCCTTCCAGACAAGCTGATTCAGTTACCCACCTATTTCAGACTTTCCTTGGGGCCAAATAAATCTGAGAACTGTCAAATGAAACCCCTGCTTGGGTTCTTTCTTAGGAATAACAGTTCATATTATTTCAAAAAAAGAACTAGGGAGGTCCTTTCTCTTTCACGTTGGTATGGCTTCAGCTCCATAACAGGCAAAACCAGGAGTATTGGCAATAAAAATATAACTTTGCTTCCAACAAAACATCAAAATTGCCTAGATTATCGGGGGGGTTATCTGCATGAGCACGAGGTTTACTTAAGTGACTTAGAATAACGGAAAGTAAAAAGCTTCTGTATTCTAAGTCTCAGAATATGCTATTTGAAAGTATCTTTTCATTTAGCAATACCTATTGAAACCTCTTCAGTTATTTGTCAGTCCTGGTGACTGCATTCACCTCATTTCAGACTTTTCAATGAAAAAAAAAATATAGTTACACTTCAAGCTACAAATTTAATATGATAGAAGTATAAACAAAACTCAACTGCTATATATTTTCAGGTGACTGATTTCTCTTTGATGGTGTGTCATCCTAAAAAGTATTCCAGAAAGTTACTACCCCACAGAACAATGTCTCTCTTAAAATAATTATTAAAAAACTCTTCCCTAGTCTGTCCTTTAAAATCCAGCTTGTTTCTTCCTAATTTCAGTGAGATTCTTCTATTTGAAGAATATCTAGTATTGAAAACATCAAGCTTTCTTCAGCATGAAGAACAGCTTTGGCTTACACTCATCTGTTAACAAAAGTTTAGCCACTCTAACTCAGTCACCAAAACTCCAGATGCAACACACTGACCATTTCCTAAGTGCATATGTTTCATTAGCTTCTAATGGCCATCACTGTAATACATATGCTTTTCAGTCTTAAAATATGTAAACTAATGTACCCTTTACAGGTATACAGTTCCTCATTTATGAATTTGCTAAGTCAGAAAAGAAAATCAATTACCGCAGGTCATAACTGAAGACTTTTTGCTGGAGCTGGCAGTCAATTTTATCCTTTGTATTCCAGTCTCACTCTTGACCACAAACTCATCTTCAGCATGGTAAATAAACACGTACACCAAATTCACAATTTGAGGCATTAAGATTTTACTAAGCTTCACCTACTCCTTAGGCATTGCACATCATTCATTAAGTATTTTATTCCAATCCCACTATGCATTTGAAAACCAAAGATCAGTGAATCCTACCTGAACTCACCACGATAAAGCTTCTGTAGTGCTTCGGGAAATGAACGTGTGTATCTCACAGGCAAGCACAAGTGACCCTCAGATCTAGTAATAAAAAGTGACAATGAAAATGACAGTATATCTGTTAAGATTTGGTACCTTTTAAAAATAAGGTTATTTCTCCCACATTTCCCCTAAAAACTGTCTGTTCATCTAGTAATCCTGCAGGAACATATAAATACATGTATAGTTCCTGTCATCACTCTGGACAAGAAATTCAAGCTTAATAAACCTGGCAAGTGAGAAAGTAAATTTCCTCCCTTTACACAACTTAGTTGATACAAAACAGGTAAGCAACATGCCTAAGATCAAAAGAATCTCATGTCAAACCCAGAAGACTAACCACTGCTCCCCTTTCATGAGTGATATTTGATAACTTGAAGGCACTTGTTATTTGAACCCTGCTATTCAGGCTTGATAATGCAGAATAAATTAACTGTTAATATCAAAAGTAGAAATATAAATCTGGACTTCCCAGCAGACAGAGCCTTGGAGAATTCTATTTGCCATTCATTTGAAGCTTATACCAACCAGGCATTACTAACACACTGCATCCACCTAACTGTAAGACTGATTTGGGCAGGTGGGTGCAACTTGTGTGGAGTTTATAAGTGCCAATAAGTGGCTGAGGAGACTGTGTCCTCTGAGGTATGACATGGTTTACATGAAGAAACCACAGCAAATTTCTTCATCTGAGGCTCTACTAGATCCACCTGCTTCATAAAGAGACAAAGTTTCTGTTCAGTCACCACACTTAGCTGCTTTTATGAAGTCCCTCTTCCCGTCTGGGTTCTATACTGCCATCCCTGGACTCAAACTTCTGGTTATTAATACAACTAAACCAGCTGCAAGTGCTGTTACGCTGGTACATGAAAACAGCTCAGCTTAACACAGTCATGCTTATCCAATACTGCTTAATGTCTTCTCAGATGAGACAGGGTAACTCATTATGGAAACTTTTCTAAAAAAATAACATGTTAGCCTGAAATCTAGAGCCCACTAAAACAGACATTTACACTGCCAAATACTACAGGCATACCTCAAATGCACACTGTGCTTGATATTAAATAAAGCACTTTTTCCCAAATATGTTTTTACCTTTCAGGATCAGTATTTACTCCAATGACTGGTTTAAATTTATCAAAAACCTTACTGGCTGCCAACAACATTGTACCATCACCTACAGAAAAAGCAAACCAAAAGTTAGTATCACTTCACATTCTAGTACCCAAACAAAACAGTCCCCATAGGTACTTCAGCATTACCACTCTGTGCTTTTATATCAACAACCAATTACGTAAGCGGGACAAAAATAAAATGGGACTGCAAAACTACTGACATCTTTCAAAGCAGAGCAGTGACAACTGAGTTCAAGATGGCAAATGTGACTGGAAAAAGCACAAGTTATCTGACAGCTATACATGCTCAGGCAACTGAATTTGACAGAAGCAAGCTTTAAAGGATTTATTGAAATTTCTCTATGTTTATCAGCAGGAAAGAGAAATTCATTAACGAAAGTAAATTTAGAAAGTATTGCTAAACAAAGCCACAGGAGACAGGAAACAAAACCAAAATTTTACTGCAAATCAAATAAAAACCATTACTTTAGTTTCATTCCAGTTGTCCTCCTAGAAGGCACAATTTAAAGACCTTATTTGGCCCCAAATAGGCACACTTGGAAAAGAAGTCTTAGGTAAGTAGAAATCTTGAAAGTAGAAATCCTTAAATGTACTGGTTTCTCCAGATGTTAGTATTTTTTCCTGGCTTTTAAACAGCAGGACAACTATAACCTCAATCAGTCTTTGCAGCTAGATATAAGCTCTGAAAACCTTAGATGAGGTATCACTTCCCAGCTGCTTGCCTCAGCTATAACAAATTTTGCCCTAAACTGGCATTTTAGTCTCCAGCCTAGAGTAGTTCTTTGAAATCTACAAGAGTGTATTAGGATGCTTCACGAGTGTACAGATATCCCTTTTCCCCACTCTGCATGGTAATCAGTAGCTAAGGGCAAAGTGGACTACTAAGAAGAGAGAAAGCCACAGTCAAGTCTAATTTCCACAGGTGATTGAACATTATGTTAGAGCCCAGCGATACACTGCAGCAAATCCCCAAAGAACAACACTGAAAGAACTGATGCAATCCAATATTAAAAATACACAATCAGGATAGTTGTTCAGTTCGTTCATCTAAAAACCACTAATCAGTGGCACGAGCTGCTCAGCATTTGCATATTTTTGCCTGTATCATCCAACCTGATATGCCAGTCACTGGAATTAAGCGTGAAATCAAGAAAGACAGTTTGAACAAGGGGACCAAGTGGTAGTATGTTAGTCTACGTCTCACATCCCCCAAAAAAAGAGCTGGGTTTAGGGCTACATATAATCACCTGACAGCAAGGAATTTATCCTATTTATTTGAAAACTATAGTAAATTTCACAGTTTATACTGTTTTACACAGGACAATTAAACTTTTTCAAAGTGTACATACACTGGGATTCACTTCCTGGTGCTACAGTTTTAGATACCAGAGGTAGACAAGATGGACACAACCACTGCATTTGGTAATATTTTCTGACAATTGAATTAGCAATTTGCTTTCAAAATGTGCATACCTCAAGTTGTTTCACATGTTGCAAAGTATTTTTGAAAAACATATCCACAAAAACATACTGAAACAAATGCTTCCCTTCTATAAAGTCATACCTCCTGCAGATATAACAGCATCTGCCCACCGAACTGTCTCTTCATTATATTCTCGACGTTTAACAAGGCGAACTTCGATCCTCTCATTCCTATAAAGTTCAAAAAAAGCCTGAATTCTGTCCTATATTGCTCATTGCCACATCCTTCTGAAAAGCTGACACTAAGGAGTAGTAGTAGTAGTAGTAACTAAGGAGTAATTACAGCCATATTTAGACTATAAACACTTGACACACAAACCCTTTACACCTTGCTCATTTGTTTTCAAGATGATAACAGAGCGTGTTAGTTAACTGAACTGAGCTAGTTCACATTATGATTTTTTCAGGAACAACTGCTCATCTGCACTCTTTTGAGTACTTCTATTTTATTAGAGCTTGTAACACAAAGCTTCCCTTTGTTATTTTACACTATCTATGGGTATTTCACTGTGTCTGAAATGCTCAGCATCCATACATTCTTACCTTAAACTGTCTACAACATGCTCCACGTTTTTTGTATGGATGCGATGCCGCTCCAGCAGACCAGCATAGTTAGATCCTTTCAAGGCAAGCTGTAAGACACAAATTGTTTTTGCAGAAGTTAATCACTACAGTAAGTGCACTTCAGTAATGCAAATAGCAGCTATAAAAAAAGCATGTGTTTTATCTCAGCACAGACACGTGCTTTTATAAGCATTCCATTAATTACATCTCTATATACACGGCAGTCAGCTTATATTGACTAGTTCATTAAATGAATCCCATGGCCACAGCAGCCAAGAATCACAGACTCTACACAAATATGCAAACAAGCATACTACACTGACTTCCATGCAACTTCAGACACTTTGCTCTACATAAATGCATAGTTATACTAGGTATAGTTCTATCATGTCCTAAAAGCACCCAGACAGTTAGGTTATTACCATAAAAATTAGAATCATTGTGCCGTAGAGAAAGCAGACAATAGAAAAAGCAATAGGAATGAGAATTAAGAAAAGGGGAGTCTGAAATACTTGGAGCATTACACTTTAAATTGTATTTGAGCTAAGATGGAAGACTGCCAAGTGCCCACAAAGGTGACATTTTCTCTGCATGAAAAAAACTTTAAGGACAATCTACCTACTGCCTTTGGTACTGTTCCCTGGATTATATGCCAGGTTTTCCAAACAAGTTGATATCAATAACAAGACAGACAGTGCAGGTGCATTCTAGCCTCATCCTTCTTGGAAGCTGGAGAACAGGAATACTTAATGTTGACACACTTTTTAGACCATGGAAGCACTCTGCAGTTTATACAGACAGACTCTTATAAGCAGGCAGGTGAGACTGCTAACTGAAGATTCGTTTTGCAACAGGTTTCTGTGAGAGTAATTCAGTCACCATCTGTTTGCATTCGTTTTTCACCTTATTTAGAGCGCTCATTTGGGGCTGGTACTGCCAAATTTGCCTTTGAATGGAGATTAAGCAAGTGAAAGAGAGAGAATGAAAAGGATGTTAAGAAACAGGTGTTTATAAATACATTCATAATAAAAGTGATCCTACTTTGAGCAGCAGGCTCCTGAGGCTCCTTCTAGCCTGAATTAATCTCCAATTATACTGTCACTGCTTCCTTTTCCCTTATCAATTTATCAGCATAGAAACAGAACTTCTTCTAGAGTTTGTGTAGAGAAATTTATCTGCACCAGAAGCTCTGAACAGGCACTTCCAGCAATTTATTCAAGTGCCTTTACTCAAAGTTTTATAACATTCCAAGAGAAAGTGGTGCCAGACAGCCTCGCCTAATCCCATTTTCACAGACTCACACTCTACAGAACTCCCCAGTGAAGGGGACAGGACCAGCAGGATATGACAACCAAAGTCAACTGCAATCCAATACCCAAAAATGCAATCTTTATTCATCTGACACCCGTTGTTGTCAAGAAATCCAACCACGAGCTAAGCACAAAGACAGAGTCAGCACTGAAGAAATTACAGAAAATAATGGAACTGGCTGCTCCGGAACTGCATTGCTGTCCCCCTCAGCGTGTTTACAACTGGTGATTAACCTGCAGGAACAGAATCTTCAGGTGGTCTTACAGCTGGGATCAGGAAACCACCTCCAACAGAGACTCCCAGGCTGCCTGGATGCCATCAACATGATTACCCACATTCATGATCATAATGTGGATGAACAGAAAATAGCCAGCCAAATATTTCAAGTCATCTTCATAAAGCTTGCTGGTACTGGCTTATCAGGGTACAGGGCGTTATGTCCCATTAATTGCATCACACATTAAACCCTTTGTTTCTACTCCTGAGCTATAATGCTTGTGCACTCCATACACCTCTTGCTCCTCCAGGGTCCGTTGGAACTTGAATGGTGCCACTGTGGGCTCTGGGGACGGAAAGAGTACACGAGTACACGAGTTACAGTAGTTACAGAACTGCCCATTGCTGGGTCTGCTGCCAGACTCTCATGATCCACTGGGAGGGGAAAGGAGAAAAGTGGAAAGGAGAAAATAAGGTATTTGCCTCCCACAGACATCTGCTGCTGAGCACCATAGGTCTAATTTGTTAGAAGAACTTTCAATTGTATGTTTGAAGCACAAACTGATCTTGCTTTACTACCAAAGGAAGAAGAAATCCACAAGCAAATAATCTCTAGAAAACATCAACTGTGTTACTAAAATCAGGGTCCCCATTCATGCTTCCTTTAGAAATATCTGCTGCAAATGAAACACAAGCACCTGACAAGCAGACTGCTGCAGCAGCACACGTTTTCCAGGCTTTTGTTAGTTCCACATAACACAGAAACCACAAACTGCATGTTGCAATTTTATGTACCTCATTTATTTGGCTTATTTGTCAGCGTGCTATCTTTCAACTTGGTGGAAAAGAGCTTTTATTTCAGAATGACAGTGTAATAAATCTCTGTGTTATCACTGTGGTATTTTTGAGCCACCAACATCAGTGGCGAGCCTACAGTTAACATTTCATTGCAACACTAGCAAGGAAAGGTACAGGTAGTGCCAGTGCTATGGAAGAGAGTCTGTTCTGTAACTTACATTTACCAGAGCTGTGTTAAATTATTTCATCAACAGCTTCAGAAAGCAGAAGAGGCTGCTCAGCAAATAAGCTACCAGTATCTTGACAATTGGATGAACAATTTCAGCAGCACTGCAGAACAGATACAGAATATGTAGGTCTTCTCTTTGAATTTAGCTCTAGAACAAGTAAGCAAGTATCACTAAGCAACAAGATAAATGAAACGTTAGGGGGCCTGGGGTTTAAATGGCTAAACTACATCTATGGAGCTAACAAACTGACCTAATTTGCAAAAAGCTACAGAGATTACAACAGTCCATTCATCTCCAGATTCATCCCTCTAGTTCACAGATAACTAATCACAAGTTCATTCATCTAAGAACAGCCTGTCTGAGCCTAACCACAGCCAAGTATATCAAATAGGAGTGCTAATCATCAGCTGCTTCTCACTTAACAACTACCAAGAACCAGAGAAGAGCCTACAGTTCTTGTGGTCAGAGGCCACAGAATCAGAGTGGCTGAACTGGAAGGGACCTCTGGAGGTCAACTGGTCCAGCCCTAGCTCAAGCAAGGCCACCCGGAGCTGCCTTCCCAGAACCATGTCCAGATGGCTTTAGAAGATCTTCTTCACAGATGGAGCCTCTATCACATCACTGGACAAACTGTGCCAGAGCTCAGTCATCCTCACAGTGGAAAAGCGTCTCCCAGTGTTCATACAGACATACTTGTATTTCAGCCTGTGCTCACTGCCTCTGCTCCTGCCTCATATCCACAATCTGAATAACACACTAAAACTGTGACAAATACTGCTTCTCAAAAGAGCTTTCCACTGAGGATAAAGAGTAAGATAAATTGAGACCACCATAGGCTTTTTACTCTGAAAGAGCTGAAGGCAAAGATCAGGCAGTCCAGTTACTGTGTGCGTGATCATCTCCCCGAAGAGCCTGGCAGGAACCTAGGATGTACAGAAAACCCAAGACTGCAGGACAGCCTGGCTCCTGAGCCCCCTGATCAGACAGACCCCCAAACCCATGACAGGCTTGGGTCTTACCAACTGACTCCTCAAAAAGGCACAAAAGGTGTTAGCTTCTGCATGAAGATAACTTGCAAATTCTTCTTCCTTTGGAGGAAGCTTTGATTTACAATTAGGCCCATTAATGTGACCTCAATACCCTGCAAGATTGCAAAATAAAATGCATTATAAACATGCATAATAATATGAGAGCTGTTATAGCGAAACGTGCATGAAAAACAGAGACAAACTGGACACAAATACATTCACACAAAACTTCAGTAGTTGTCTTAAACCTCACAGCAGAAATGCAATGCAAAGCAGGCTTCCAGTAGAGCTTGCACTGGAAAACACACTCAGGGAAACAGAACATGTTCTATGATGGAGATACTTTTCCTTGGAAGACTGAAAGAGAAAGGATCTAGACTGAATGTCTAAATATACCTCTTCTTGTATATTCTGGCCGGATCCTTCTTTAAGGAAAGGATAATTTTTGACAGGGTTCCTTAAACAGTCACTTAGGCAAAGGACATTTGCTTGACTGTCTTCCTTCTGGAATCTCAGCTCTTACCTCTGGCAAGTCTCACCTTACTCAGTTTAAACTGTGGGTCTGTTGTCCTTGAGTAATGCTGGTCCTCCAGGAAAATGCTGCAACACAAGGACATGGCTTCTAGACACAAATACAGAAGCAACACGAAGCCAAGCAACTTGTGAATACTCATGTTGTCTAAATATGCGGATTATGACCTTTGATTCAGAGAATAGGGAAAAGAAGAGCCACAGGTGAGTCTTACCGACAGTGCTAACCTAAGCATTAGGATAAAAGTGTATGTTCCCTCAATACAGTAACATGAATATTGTCCAGAGTGAAACAGTCAATTGAGCGCTTTCTACATCTCACCCCAGCACACTGAGATCAGAGAATCATGGAATTATTTGGGTTGGAAGGGACATTATTTGGTCATCTAGTTACAACTACCCTGCCCCAGGCAGTCCTGCCCCAGACAGTGACACCTTCTACCAGACCAGGCTGCTCAAAGCCCTACCCAAACTGGACTAACTTTCACGTAGTCTTAAACTGCCACTGCATCAGGGTGGAGTTAATGCCTCGGTGTACCAGTTACTTGTTTTATGACTGTTGTTCAGTCAAGAGTTAAACTAAATGTCTGACAACAAAGAAGAAAAAAAAAAAAGGAGAAAAAAAAAAAAGGAGGAAAAAAAAGAGAGAGAAAAAAAGCACAGATCTAGAAACAATTGCTCTCTTTCAAATTTCTACAATGAACTTGCCCACACATGCATTCAAGCAGGAAAACAAGAACAGATCACTGCTTTCTAATCTACCTACCTTTCTGTTCTACAGAAAGAAGCACCAAACAATCCAAATGGATTTAAAGAGCAACAGCTAAACACAGAAATTTGAGTTTTAACCTAGAGAAGAAAATGCTATTAACATTATAGGTATAATAATCTAACTGTTTCTAAGCAAAGTACAGGACTTTTAAAAGTTCAGTATTTTCAGAAATTGTCTCTCAAGATTTAACCATACATCCTAAGTATAGACCTTAGTGCCCTCAGTTTTGTTCTCAGTTTTAAAAGAAACAAGCTTTTGATAGGCATATAGAAAAAAATATTTTTCTTAATACATTACTTTCTGAGCTACAAATACCTTTGAATATAGCACATGCTTCAAACCTTACACTTCTTTTTACTTTCCTGACAAAACTTGACTCTGACTCAAAACTTCCTTAAGTACCAAAGTCAAAGACTGGCAATGTATAGCTGCACCCAAGTAATGTTCCCATGTTCTAGTGTTAACTACTAGTTAGTGTAAATCTCCATCTGTCATGCCAAAAACGAGCGCAGTTTTCCCTCAGAGGTCAGGCACACACTGAACTTTTGGATTTCTTATGAGCTCCAATCACATATTAAGCCTTCCTCTTTCATAATGTAAGAATAATCCGCATACAAATACTTGTGATTAAATCATGATTCAGCTTCTGAATCTTAGCTAATAAAATGCCAAAGATGAAACAGATAAATATAAACTGAGCAGTTAGCCATGGCAGAACTTGCCCAGTAGAAATCTGCACCTTGGAGACACATTTAAGTGCCCCACAAAAAACACTCTGCTAGAGGACAGCCATAGCAAGATGGAATCACAACTCTGAAACTTTAATGTTTTTTCCAGCATTAACTGACACTGATGGGGGAGCTGAATTTGGTGGCTGTAGACAACAGATAGCAGGTTTGGATATGACACCCACTTTCACAGTAAATACAGGACAGCACACCGACCCTCAGTTTCTTCTAATTATAGCAGAAGACAAGTATCAGGTGTGAGTTTCAGTTGCTGTATTATTCCCACTAATGACAATAAGTTTGCTGACACCACCAAGCTGTGCAGTGTGGTCAACACTGGAGGGCGGAGATGTCATCGAGAGGGACCTGGACAGGCTCGAGAGGGGCAGCTTGTGCAAATCTCATGAAGTTCAACAAGATCAAGTGTAAGGTGCTGCACCCGGGTTGGGGCAAGCCCCCGTCTTGATACCAGCTAGGGGATGAATGGATTGAGAGCAGCTGTGTGGAGAAGGACTTGAAGGTGTTGGTGGATGAACAGCTGGACATGGCTCAGCAATGTGTGCTCACAGCCCAGAAAAACAACTACAGCCCAGACTGCATCCAAAGCAGGGTGGCCAGCAGGGCAAGGGAGGGGATTCTGCCTCTCTGCTCCACCCTCAGGATAACCCATCTGGACCACTGCATTCACCTCTGGGGCTCCCAGCACAGGAAGGACACGGACCTGCCAGAGCTAGTCCAGAGAAGGGCCACAACACCCATCAGAAGGCTGGAACACCTCCCCTAGGAAGACTGGCTGAGAGATCTTTAACCATCCCTTCCAAACCAAATCATTCTATGATTCTGTGAGACTGCTTTAACAGAAGTTGTTTGACTTTTCCCCATTCCCAAACTTCTTAAGAGAGGAAGTGTGGTCTCCTAATTGCTTTTGCTCTAGAAATGCTAAATGCATCATTTGATCTCACATGGTTTTGCAATAGAAAAAAACAAGATAGTAGGGTCACCACATTTAAAAGAAAAAAAGTTAGATAAATTTAAATATTTATTGAAAAATTCCAGGCTCATTGAATAATACTGTTTGATAGTCTCTGGCTTAATGTGGTGGTTGACCCTGACTGGATGCCAAGCGCCCACCAGTGCTGCTCTACCACTCTCCTCCACAAGTGGACAGAGGAGAGAAAATATAACAAAAGGCTCATGAGTTGAGATAAAAACAGGGAGAGGTCACTCATCGATTACCATCATCAGCTAAACAGACTTGATTTGAGGAAATTTATTAAAAATTAAATTCAGAGCAGGATTATGAGAAGTAAAACAAATCTTAAAAACACCTTCCCCCCACATATCTTTCCTTCCCAGGCTCTGCCTCCTCCTCCCCAGCGGCACAGGGAGGCAGGGAATGGGGGTTATGGTCAGTTCATCACAGGTTGTTCCTGCCACTGCTCAGGGAGAGGAGTCCTTCCCCTCTCCCACAGCAGACAATTCTCCACAAACTTCTCCAACGGGCTTCTTCACAAACAGCTCCAGCTTAGGTAGGGTGCAGTCCTTCAGGAACAGGCTACTCAGCACAGGTCTCCCACAGGGTCAAAAGTCCTGCCAGCAAACGCGCTCCAGCGTGGGCTCCTCTCTCCGTGGGCCACAGGTCCTGCCAGGAGCCTGCACCAGCACAGGCTTCCCATGGGTTCACAACCTCCTTTGGGCATCCACCTGCTCCAGTGTGGATCTCCCGTACAGGCTGCAAGTGGATCTCTGCATCCCCATGAACCACAATGGACTGTGGGAGCATAGCTGCCTTCCCACAGTCTGCACCACAGGGTGCAGTGGAACTTCATCTCTGACACCTGAAGCAACTCCTCCCCCTCCTCCTTCACTGACCTTGGTACCTGCAGAGCTGTTCCTCTCACACATTCTCACTCCTTTCTTCTCTGCAAGCAATTACATCCACACAGTAATTTTTTTTTTCCTTCTTAAATATGTTATCACAGAGGTGTTACTACCACCTCCAATTGGCTCAGCCTTGGCCAGCAGCCAGACTGTCTTGGATCCATCTGGAACTGGCTCTGTCAGATATGGGGGAAGCTTCTGGCAGTTTCTCACAGAAGCCACCTCCTGTATTCCCCCTGCTACCAAACTCCGGCCACACAAATCCAATACATTCAACCTGTTGCTAACAATAGGGAGGGTTTTAGCAGGATCATGTTTGTGGTACTGGTGGATTGACCCATTTTGGGACACCCAGCTCTTTCAAGGACCTGCAGTCCAGCTCATTCAGACTAGCACAAGAACTCTGAAGTGAACCTGAGAACCACTGGCAGTAAGCAGCTGCAGGTCCTGGGTGAACTTGAAATGCACTGGCTTCTGCTAATGTAACAGCAAAGAATCCAATCCAGAAAGTCAATGCATTGGTTACAGCATGGCTTTAATAGTGAGTATCTGCCTTAGCTGAAGTAGCAGAGAAACCATGCAGACTCCTAAAACAAACTCCTACTCAGAATCACCAGTAGCCAGGCTCAGGTTTAAGTTCTCTATAAAGCTTTAAATATGAATTAAGTTTTCCATTAAAAACTACTGCTGAGTTGCAAGCCATAGGTATTAAACTCAGTTTCCCCCACTTCCCAGTCTGGGTTATTATTTATTATACAGGCTGTTTGCTTTTATAAAAGTGTGCTAGGTTAACTGATGCAGTACTTACCACACTAGAAAGATACAAAGGCTGGTGTTACCTGACCAGCACTACTGACTGATGTACTGACTAGCTGTCAGTTGCTCAGAATTGTTCCTAATATTGTCCTGTACACCTGTTAGGTTTCTACTGTTTTGCTACAATGCTCCTCATACTGTAGAAGTTCAGTAGGCTGCTTTAGGTAGGAATTTTTTTCCCCTTATACTTTCCTTACTTTTTTCTTCAGTCACTTAGACCACTTACTTTTATTAACATCGTCACAACAGCTTTTCAAATGATGCCTTTGTATCTGCTACAGACTGATGATTACGAAGTGTTTTGCATATTGTAGCATTTTATATGCCTTTACTTCTGTAGTAGTTGACTTCACTAGCAACATTATGTTCCTGAAGCTTTATAGAAATGCTGCTTTAGGGCAAGAGTTTGATCCATACATAAACAAAAGTAAAAATGCCATAAACTATTTTCTAATTCTTCATCATCCACCACATTAAAGCATTATTGTCATTTTAACCACATCTGAGGAATACACAGAGTTTTTTGCAATTCAAAGGCTAATGCAGAGCAAATTGTTGTGTTAACTATAAACAGAACAGTAACTGCTTTCTGCACTAACAGGTTTCTAGAACCCTGTGCAATGCAGGTAATACAATCACTCAGTTCTCATTAATTCAGCACAACACCAACATAACATCGTAAATCACAAGTACTGAAGTACTTAAAACCAATATTAAAGTAACTTCCAAAAAGCAGCCTTTTTCAGCTGTATACAGTATCAGATGCTTGGTGATATAATCCATGAAGTTTAATTTAGGTACACTGAAATGTTCCCTATTTTATATGTATTTGTTATATATGACTAAGTATACTTGAATGGTGTACTGGAAAAACAAATGCTACGGAAAAAATAATTACTATATCCTATTTAATTGTTTCCATCATTTTTCAGACTCTTCTTATGACAGAGCAACAACATGGAAGGAACTTTTTAATAAAGCAGATGCAAGCTGAAGTTACTTTAAACTGATGCAAGTATATCAAATTGCAAAGGTAAAGATAAACAAATGTACGCTATGGTTGTGTAATTTGAAAAACATCTACACCCATCTCAGTTTCCAGTGGACTAGCTCAAAAATTTTATTTCTGAAAAAAAAGTGGGTTTAGCTTTATACAATCCTTGTGCACTATAACCTGTGTCTTGAATTCTGTATGCTTGAAATTCACTAAACTGAGCTGATATTTCCCCCCTCTTTTCAAGGCAAGGTAAAGTACATAGTACAGTCCCAGCAGTTTTTAAACTGCTCCCTGAAAGAACAGCTACTGAAATAATTCACATTACAAAAGAAGCAGAGATGGGTAGTCTGAACGCGACAAAACAATGAAAAGCTTCAAACTACGACCTCATTCAGTAAGTTTCTATTTAAAGATACGACTTCAAATGTACCCTGTATATCTGGATCTACAAGAGGACACAGACATATATGTCCTAATACTTAGTACTTTTTAGAGGAGGAACTTTTTTTTTAATTATTTGCTAAATTATTTCATTTTAAAATTAGAACTCAGTTGAACTTTGAAGTTTGCACATTACTTTTTACTTCTGCTACCTTCCTTGCATCTGTAAAAATTCCAGTGTTTTGAAAATATTTACGTACTAAATAACTGCAGTGTATCACAGGCATCTGTATTGAAGTGCAGTCCTCTAAACCAGAAATCTAAGAATGAAATACCTGACCGGTTTCCAAAAGCCTATCTTCAGGTGGCAATGTGAGATTTACACACCTGTAACACTAGTACCCAGAACAGGTAATTAAAAAGTGATACTAAAGTGATACTTTCACCATTTAATGTAAAAGATATTTTAATTTCTGTAATTAAAACCAAAAATCAATCAGCTATCAAGTTATAAATAAAACTACATTTCCCACAAGAGAGAATTTTCTTAAGAGACATGAAAACGTGCAGGCTGGTAACAACTGGTGCTATACACATCTTCATTAGGAATTCAGGAGAATGGCAGGGCAGTGTTCTTCTAGACACACACACCCACCCCTTCCACACTTCTGTGGGGTTGTTCTAGTGCACAACATAGGAGCTTCAACTGAAGCTCTCCTACCTGCTGGGCAACACTCCTTTCTTCCTTCCTGACCACCTCAGCTCTATATGTTATTGGTGGTGCCCTATGCATCACTTATGTGCCTGTTTCAGGGGAGGGAATATCCTGCTAGCACGCTACCTCTTCTCTAACGAAATACCAGTTTTCAATAAAGCCCTATGAACTTCACATCACTGAGATGAGCACCCCTACCAATCTGTTGCAGTGGTCCAAATGAGCCAAAACTTGTTCCAAACAGCTCTAAATCTGTGCTCTCCCTCCCTGCTCCAAATGACAACTGTAAACCAGCCACAACAGAGTATCAGCTGTGGTCCACACTGAACCATTTCCTTCCAAGTAAGACCAAAACAAACCTAACTTTTCATATGACATTTTCAAAGGTAATTAAAACTGTATATGAACTGTGTTTGGACAGCTAAATTGTTCATCTTTCCTAAATACCTTCCAGGCATGAGAAGTCAGCAGCTACATCGCATCTGCACTATCAAACAAAATAAAGAACAGAACTCAGGAAATTAGTTTTCTCTATTACTGGGGTATTAAATTCTCTTAGTTTACATAAGGACAACAGCAGTGCTTGTTCTGCATGGATTTACTGAGAATGAAATAAACAGCCAGGATATACAGTAGTCTTCAGTATTAGTTGACTGGATCATTTACTTTTGTAACCAGTCATATTTAGATGCTAATCCAAATAAACAGGTCAGAAGAAATGCAAACTGCTGTCACTCCTGGTAAGCAAACTGTCTGTAGGGACTTTGGAAAAATATTAGTATTTTCATCTAACTTAAAGATGGTAACTGCAAGTTTTAGAAATCCAGTAGCCCCTTCAAATTTCATGAAGGCAAAGAAAAATATTCCTTGCATGATATGATGCACAAAATTTACTGATGCAGCACTTTTTTTTTAAGTGCTGGATCATTTGGAGGTATTTTCCTTTTGTGGTATTAGAAGAGAAATCTCATTTTTATAGATCTCTAATCTCCCTTCGGAAGTAAAGACTCTGAAAACCTCCCCAGTAAAACAGCATCCAAAGCATTTAATTATATTTTACATAATCCTTCAGAATTAGACTACTAATTATGATAGTCAGGTGTGTTTGTGTACACCTATAAACAGATGTAAAAGACTTGTTTGTAAGCATGTAATAGTATCTGCCACAAGACAGGTAAAAACAATTGCCTGGAGCAGGCATGCACAGCATGCATGCAGAAATGCAATGGAAGAATTAATCTTTCAGAGATCTGCTAAACACTCCAAAGAGTGCTTACACTTGCTCTCCATCTCTCCGGCATCTGTTTTGCTCTTCTGCTGTCTGGACTGCTTCTTCACCTCTCCTATCTCTGTTTGCACAAAGAAAGAATTCAGGAATTGTGACCTTGCAGCTTTGACTTTGCAACATTTTACAGTGTTTGTATAATACAATTCACTTGGGGTCCAAAGGAAAGGCCACAGAAGGATTTAAGCCACAGGTGCTCAGGACCTCTATGGGTTATTACAAGTGTCAGCCAGTCTGCCTTGATATCCATACTCTGCTTCTTGAAGTATACTGTGATTTTTACTGGATATATCATATAAATGATACATACTATGATCTGTATCATATTTTAATATGTATTTGTATATGTCAATGATTCATCTTCAGCCTCCTTAAATATGGAACAAATCCCACCTCATTAGGATGTGTGCCCAAATGCACCACCATTTCTCCATTAAGTGACTGCAGCTTCAGTCTTAATACATAAATGCACTGACTGCAACAGCTAAATTCAGGACTCCTCTCCTGTCTCAGTGATCAGGTAGAACTGTTTAAGCCCACAATTATCATTACTTGTGCTATACTAAAATCTGAAGCTTCCAAGTAGAGACATCAGTTATCTTCTAGAAACTTGCAAATATTTCTTCTGCCCACAACTGGTAGGCCAACGAGCCGAGGTGCAGTTGGTCAAATCTAACCCTGGAACAGTGCCTTGAAGTTGAATTTCTGTACTTCAGATAGTCAGCACCTGGACAACTGAAGGCCTGCAACAGATGATGACAGCATTGTGCTTCCTCCTTAGACACCGTGATGCTGCCACACCACAAGCCAGGTCCGGGGTGACTCAAGCTTGAGCCCCTGCAATGTAACACAATCCCCACCACCAACATGTCTGGGTTAGCCAACAGCTCCAAGCACCAGGTAAACCAAACGTCTCCTATGCTCCTTTGCTTTCACTCTTTGTCTCTACCCCAATGCGAGGCTTTCATATGAGTCTCAGCTCTCACCCTTCCCTCTGTTTGGCCTTTCAGCACCACTGAGCTGCAAATCTAAAGGAAGTAGGTCTGGGCTCATTTCTGAGATCAGTTGCCTTGGGAGCAGCTTCTGAAGCCTCCCCAGAAGAAACAGGGAGAGCAGAGTGCAGCTAACTTCAGGAAGCAAAATGCATCATATTCCCATGCTGCCCACAAAGGACGTGGCACCGCAGGGAAGGACACTTTGCAGCAATCACTCTGCTATGAAGTGGTCTCTTTCCACAACAGAGAGGCTAAGAGTCTCCTGAACTTCAGCTAACATTTTCACTAAGGTTGCCATTAACTCAGCTGGAGCAAAAACAATCTGAGACCAGAGTCACAGCAAAATGCAAATACAGAAATTTTTACAGGTCAGCTAAAAAATTTAAGAAACTAGCAGTAAAGATAATTCTTTCACTCTCTTATTTTCTATTTCAAAAATAGAATTCTAGAAGAGCTTTTCAGTGTGTTCTTGCACAAGTCTTTGTATTCCTGCCCATACAGCAAGAGCTTAACTCAGTATTGCTACACACACAGTTAGGCAAGTTAGGCTTTGTCTACCTGGCGACACTGTGATTTATTGCCGCAATTGCTCACAAGGAGGTATTTTCAGGGGAAAGGTTTTTTTAAAAAAAAAGCACCAGTCTTACAATCAAAATTCTAGAATTCTCCCAAATGTGCAGAATTGTCTTATACCTGTAAGTTTCTCCAAATGAACAAATCCTGAGGTGTTTCTCCAACTACTACAATCAGCCACTGAGTTCACAGTTACTTTTTCCAAAATAAATCTTCAGAGTGACACAGGTTACCAATCACACAAAATATGCATTCCTGTGAGAAAAGAAACTGCAGCTACCACTACATTTAGTCAAAGGATGTGCAACACTAATGACACTGCTCACTAACTGATTCACTGTCCCATTCCTGCCTGTACACAGTGGTTAAGGAAAAGTAACCAAACACTCTTTTGTTTTTCTTGGTTTTAGCCGCACGCTGAGGACAACCTCTATACTAAACAAGAAATGCTTCCTCAACAGAAGCTTAAATGAAAAGAAAAACAGTCTTACAGATGAGCTGTGAGAGCCATTTTTTTTCCATAACCACCATATGAAAGGAAGTACAAAGACGTCTTAGCAACAGGAATCCACATGGGAATCAACACAGAATGATGTTTCCACATTAAACCTGTTGATATATGAAATATGACTAAAGAGGTACACAAAACATGTAAAAATGTTTGGATAGGAATTCCACAGGAGATGGATGAACAACTGAAGTATGCAGAAAGATGTTAGAACTATCTCGCTTTAGATAGTGTACTTTTTATCCCAGTTCTCTATGAAGCAAGGCTATGCAACCATACCATTTGTCCCTGCATAATAAGTTAAGCATATGTACAAGTTTAATCCAAACACTACAAATTAACAGAGATCTAAAATATGTAAGAGACCAAAGACAAGACAGACACAAATTAATGGTCTTATGTGAAATAAAGACAGTAATATGAGCTCATGACCTGGCCTGCTGGCAGCCACAGCAACTCCAGTGGGTACCATTCTCTGGCCCACCAGTGGCAGATGAACAATGGAAGGAGACAGACACAGGGTAAATGGAGAACTGAGCTTGGGGGAGATGAAGACACAAGCTGCTGGGTGCACATATGAACTCTTAAGAGACACCTGCTTTCCTTAGTACAACTTCAGTAATGGACCTTTATACTGAATGTTTCTTAGAGACTAAAGAAAAAGGGTTTTCTAAAAACTTTAACAAGAACATATGCAAAGGTGAGATTTGGCTGTCTGGGAGGAGTTCTTAGGAAAACACATAAGGATGAAGCAAAGATGCGGAGCAAGGAAAGGAGGAAATGTGAATGAGTCCTCTCTAAGCCTCAGAGGAGATTTTTTGCAACACTGGGCTTTCCTCAGTATGCACTTCTCTAATCTTTACATTACACGCTGCAAGGAAAAGCCTGCAGCTTGCTGAGGGCTGCTGGAATCCCTCCGAGAGTAAAACCCAAACACGCTTACTACACAAATCCCTCGACAGGTTGCGAGCGATGAATGAAGGGCGGTCCAGCGGCCCGGGGAGGCAGCAGGGGGAGAGGTAGAGTGAGGGAATAGCGAACCGCCCCGGGGAAACCCCGAGTACACTCCAACACAGAGGCCCAGCGACCCCCGGGCCGGGTATCCCCCTGGTGACCCTCCCGCCCCCCGACCCCGCCGGCGGCAGCGCCCGCGGAGGCCGTGACTGCATCCCCCCCGCCGCTCACCAGCTGCTTGAGATCCTCCTCGGAGAGCCCGGCGTAGCGGTACCGCTGCTGCTCGAACTCGTACCGCGTCGTCTTCACCACTACGGCCACCCGCGACGGCCGGAACCCGCCGCCCGCCGCCCCCGGCCCGCCGCACTCCCGCCGCCGCGGCTCGCATGGCGCGGCTCCCGCC